>NW_022205039.1:0-18323 GCF_008831285.2 Nymphaea colorata
ATTTCAATATACTAAATCATTTAATATAGACGTAACAACAAGTTAAGCACATTCAATTAAGTATGCGTGATCAAATGAATCACTTAAATCTCACTCGTATTGAGACGAGTGATTTAGTGTGCGTATGGATACAATGAATGAGATGTAACAACATGTTTCAACTTATTGAACAAACTACAAGGGATCAAAACTAAACTAATCCATAGGTCTCCTTATATCCATACAAACTTGTGAGTTTTAATTATTTAAATCATTGATCATGGATGTAATACATGTGAAACACGTTAGATTAACTATAAGACACCAAATCAATCACTCGAATTACTTCACTTTCATACAAACTTGTGATTTCAGTTCACTTAATCAAGCAAACATGGATGTAACAATAAGTTAAGCACATTCAATTAAGTATGTGTGATCATTTGAATCACTTAAATCGCACTTGTATGATACGAACTTGTAATTTCAATCCTTTAGATCGTGCACTATAGTCGTACCAATACGAGTCAGATTTAAGTGATTCATATGATCACGCATACTTTATTGAATGTACTTGAGTTATTGTTATATCCATGTTAAATGATTTAGTAGATTGAAATCACAGGCTTGCATGAAAATGAATGAGATTTGAGTGATTCATTTGGTGCCCTATTGCTAACCTAATTCACTTGTTAAGCACATTCAATTAAATTACAGTGAAACACATTAGGTTAACTATATGACACTAAATGAATCACTTGTTAAGGACATCCGTATTAAGAGTCATTATAAATGTAACAACTAGTGAAACACATTAGGTAAACCATAAGACACCAAATGAATCACTCGAATCTCATTCATTTTCATACAAACTTGTGATTTCGATCTACTAAATCATTTAATATAGATGTAACAACAAGTTAAACACATTCAATTAAGCATGTGATCATATGAATAATTTAAATCTCACTTGTATTGGTACGAACGCGTGATTTCAATCCTTTAGATCGTTCACTATAGATGTAACAAAAAATTCAACTCATCGACTAATTACACGCATTCAAAGTAATGCATAGATCCCATTTGTATCCATATGAACTTGCGATTTCAATCATTTAAATCATTCATTATAGATGTAATAACAAGTGAAATACACTAGATTAACTGTAAGGGACCAACTTAATCACCTGACTCTCATCATTTCCAAACGAACTTCTTATTTCAAGCCACTAAGTCATTCTATACGTATGTAACAAATGGCTACGCGCACTCATTAGATATATTGATCAAATATATGTAATGACAAGTGAAAATGAATCATTTAATCTCCCAATTAAATATATGTGATCAAATATATGTAATAACAAGTGAAACATATTAGGTTACCTACAAGACAGCAAATGAATCACTCAATCTCATTCATTTCCATACAAACCTATGATTTCAATATACTAAATCATTTAATATAGACGTAACAACAAGTTAAGCACATTCAATTAAGTATGCGTGATCAAATAATCACTTAAATCTCACTCGTATTGAGACGAGTGATTTAGTGTGCGTATGGATACAAATGAATGAGATGTAACAACATGTTCAACTTATTGAACAAACTACAAGGGATCAAACTAAACTAATCCATAGGTCTCCTTTATATCCATACAAACTTGTGAGTTTTAATTATTTAAATCATTGATCATGGATGTAATAACATGTGAAACACGTTAGATTAACTATAAGACACCAAATCAATCACTCGAATTACCTTCACTTTCATACAAACTTGTGATTTCAGTTCACTTAATCAAGCAACATGGATGTAACAATAAGTTAAGCACATTCAATTAAGTATGTGTGATCATTTGAATCACTTAAATCGCACTTGTATTGATACGAACTTGTAATTTCAATCCTTTAGATCGTGCACTATAGTCGTACCAATACGAGTCAGATTTAAGTGATTCATATGATCACGCATACTTTATTGAATGTACTTGACTTATTGTTATATCCATGTTAAATGATTTAGTAGATTGAAATCACAGGCTTGCATGAAAATGAATGAGATTTGAGTGATTCATTTGGTGCCCTATTGCTAACCTAATTCACTTGTTAAGCACATTCAATTAAATTACCAGTGAAACACATTAGGTTAACTATATGACACTAAATGAATCATTGTTAAGGACATCCGTATTAAGAGTCATTATAAATGTAACAACTAGTGAAACACATAGGTAAACATAAGACACCAAATGAATCACTCGAATCTCATTCATTTTCATACAAACTTGTGATTTCGATCTACTAAATCATTTAATATAGATGTAACAACAAGTTAAACACATTCAATTAAGCATGCTGATCATATGTATCATTTAAATCTCACTTGTATTGGTACGAACGCGTGATTTCAATCCTTTAGATCGTTCACTATAGATGTAACAAAAAATTCAACTCATCGGACTAATTACACGCATTCAAAGTAATGCATAGATCCCATTTGTATCCATATGAACTTGCGATTTCAATCATTTAAATCATTCATTATAGATGTAATAACAAGTGAAATACACTAGATTAACTGTAAGGGACCAACTTAATCACCTGACTCTCACTCATTTCCAAACGAACTTCTTATTTCAAGCCACTAAGTCATTCTATACGTATGTAACAAATGCCTACGCACACTCAATTAGATATATTGATCAAATATATGTAATGACAAGTGAAAATGAATCATTTAATCTCCCAATTAAATATATGTGATCAAATATATGTAATAACAAGTGAAACATATTAGGTTACCTACAAGACAGCAAATGAATCACTCAAATCTCATTCATTTCCATACAAACCTATGATTTCAATATACTAAATCATTTAATATAGACGTAACAACAAGTTAAGCACATTCAATTAAGTATGCGTGATCAAATGAATCACTTAAATCTCACTCGTATTGAGACGAGTGATTTAGTGTGCGTATGGATACAAATGAATGAGATGTAACAACATGTTCAACTTATTGAACAAACTACAAGGGATCAAACTAAACTAATCCATAGGTCTCCTTTATATCCATACAAACTTGTGAGTTTTAATTATTTAAATCATTGATCATGGATGTAATAACATGTGAAACACGTTAGATTAACTATAAGACACCAAATCAATCACTCGAATTACCTTCACTTTCATACAAACTTGTGATTTCAGTTCACTTAATCAAGCAACATGGATGTAACAATAAGTTAAGCACATTCAATTAAGTATGTGTGATCATTTGAATCACTTAAATCGCACTTGTATTGATACGAACTTGTAATTTCAATCCTTTAGATCGTGCACTATAGTCGTACCAATACGAGTCAGATTTAAGTGATTCATATGAACACGCATACTTTATTGAATGTACTTGAGTTATTGTTATATCCATGTTAAATGATTTAGTAGATTGAAATCACAGGCTTGCATGAAAATGAATGAGATTTGAGTGATTCATTTGGTGCCCTATTGCTAACCTAATTCACTTGTTAAGCATATTCAATTAAATTACCAGTGAAACACATTAGGTTAACTATATGACACTAAATGAATCACTTGTTAAGGACATCCGTATTAAGAGTCATCATAAATGTAACAACTAGTGAAACACAATAGGTAAACCATAAGACACCAAATGAATCACTCGAATCTCATTCATTTTCATACAAACTTGTGATTTCGATCTACTAAATCATTTAATATAGATGTAACAACAAGTTAAACACATTCAATTAAGCATGTGATCATATGAATAATTTAAATCTCACTTGTATTGGTACGAACGCGTGATTTCAATCCTTTAGATCGTTCACTATAGATGTAACAAAAAATTCAACTCATCGGACTAATTACACGCATTCAAAGTAATGCATAGATCCATTTGTATCCATATGAACTTGTGATTTCAATCATTTAAATCATTCATTATAGATGTAATAACAAGTGAAATACACTAGATTAACTGTAAGGGACCAACTTAATCACCTGACTCTCATTCATTTCCAAACGAACTTCTTATTTCAAGCCACTAAGTCATTCTATACGTATGTAACAAATGGCTACGCGCACTCAATTAGATATATTGATCAAATATATGTAATGACAAGTGAAAATGAATCATTTAATCTCCCAATTAAATATATGTGATCAAATATATGTAATAACAAGTGAAACATATTAGGTTACCTACAAGACAGCAAATGAATCACTCAAATCTCATTCATTTCCATACAAACCTATGATTTCAATATTCTAAATCATTTAATATAGACGTAACAACAAGTTAAGCACATTCAATTAAGTATGCGTGATCAAATGAATCACTTAAATCTCACTCGTATTGAGACGAGTGATTTAGTGTGCGTATGGATACAAATGAATGAGATGTAACAACATGTTCAACTTATTGAACAAACTACAAGGGATCAAACTAAACTAATCCATAGGTCTCCTTTATATCCATACAAACTTGTGAGTTTTAATTATTTAAATCATTGATCATGGATGTAATAACATGTGAAACACGTTAGATTAACTATAAGACACCAAATCAATCACTCGAATTACCTTCACTTTCATACAAACTTGTGATTTCAGTTCTCTTAATCAAGCAACATGGATGTAAGAATAAGTTAAGCACATTCAATTAAGTATGTGTGATCATTTGAATCACTTAAATCGCACTTGTATTGATACGAACTTGTAATTTCAATCCTTTAGATCGTGCACTATAGTCGTACCAATACGAGTCAGATTTAAGTGATTCATATGATCACGCATACTTTATTGAATGTACTTGAGTTATTGTTATATCCATGTTAAATGATTTAGTAGATTGAAATCACAGGCTTGCATGAAAATGAATGAGATTTGAGTGATTCATTTGGTGCCCTATTGCTAACCTAATTCACTTGTTAAGCACATTCAATTAAATTACCAGTGAAACACATTAGGTTAACTATATGACACTAAATGAATCACTTGTTAAGGACATCCGTTTAAGAGTCATCATAATGTAACAACTAGTGAAACACAATAGGTAAACCATAAGACACCAAATGAATCACTCGAATCTCATTCATTTTCATACAAACTTGTATTTCGATCTACTAAATCATTTAATATAGATGTAACAACAAGTTAAACACATTCAATTAAGCATGCATGATCATATGTATCATTTAAATCTCACTTGTATTGGTACGAACGCGTGATTTCAATCCTTAGATCGTTCACTATAGATGTAACAAAAAATTCAACTCATCGGACTAATTACACGCATTCAAAGTAATGCATAGATCCATTTGTATCCATATGAACTTGCGATTTCAATCATTTAAATCATTCATTATAGATGTAATAACAAGTGAAATACACTAGATTAACTGTAAGGGACCAACTTAATCACCTGACTCTCACTCATTTCCAAACGAACTTCTTATTTCAAGCCACTAAGTCATTCTATACGTATGTAACAAATGGCTACGCACACTCAATTAGATATATTGATCAAATATATGTAATGACAAGTGAAAATGAATCATTTAATCTCCAATTAAATATATGTGATCAAATATATGTAATAACAAGTGAAACATATTAGGTTACCTACAAGACAGCAAATGAATCACTCAAATCTCATTCATTTCCATACAAACCTATGATTTCAATATACTAAATCATTTAATATAGACGTAACAACAAGTTAAGCACATTCAATTAAGTATGCGTGATCAATGAATCACTTAAATCTCACTCGTATTGAGACGAGTGATTTAGTGTGCGTATGGATACAAATGAATGAGATGTAACAACATGTTCAACTTATTGAACAAACTACAAGGGATCAAACTAAACTAATCCATAGGTCTCCTTTATATCCATACAAACTTGTGAGTTTTAATTATTTAAATCATTGATCATGGATGTAATAACATGTGAAACACGTTAGATTAACTATAAGACACCAAATCAATCACTCGAATTACCTTCACTTTCATACAAACTTGTGATTTCAGTTCACTTAATCAAGCAACATGGATGTAACAATAAGTTAAGCACATTCAATTAAGTATGTGTGATCATTTGAATCACTTAAATCGCACTTGTATTGATACGAACTTGTAATTTCAATCCTTTAGATCGTGCACTATAGTCGTACCAATACGAGTCAGATTTAAGTGATTCATATGAACACGCATACTTTATTGAATGTACTTGAGTTATTGTTATATCCATGTTAAATGATTTAGTAGATTGAAATCACAGGCTTGCATGAAATGAATGAGATTTGAGTGATTCATTTGGTGCCCTATTGCTACCTAATTCACTTGTTAAGCATATTCAATTAAATTACCAGTGAAACACATTAGGTTAACTATATGACACTAAATGAATCACTTGTTAAGGACATCCGTATTAAGAGTCATCATAAATGTAACAACTAGTGAAACACAATAGGTAAACCATAAGACACCAAATGAATCACTCGAATTCATTCATTTTCATACAAACTTGTGATTTCGATCTACTAAATCATTTAATATAGATGTAACAACAAGTTAAACACATTCAATTAAGCATGTGATCATATGAATAATTTAAATCTCACTTGTATTGGTACGAACGCGTGATTTCAATCCTTTAGATCGTTCACTATAGATGTAACAAAAATTCAACTCATCGGACTAATTACACGCATTCAAAGTAATGCATAGATCCCATTTGTATCCATATGAACTTGGATTTCAATCATTTAAATCATTCATTATAGATGTAATAACAAGTGAAATACACTAGATTAACTGTAAGGGACCAACTTAATCACCTGACTCTCATTCATTTCCAAACGAACTTCTTATTTCAAGCCACTAAGTCATTCTATACGTATGTAACAAATGGCTACGCGCACTCAATTAGATATATTGATCAAATATATGTAATGACAAGTGAAAATGAATCATTTAATCTCCCAATTAAATATATGTGATCAAATATATGTAATAACAAGTGAAACATATTAGGTTACCTACAAGACAGCAAATGAATCACTCAAATCTCATTCATTTCCATACAAACCTATGATTTCAATATTCTAAATCATTTAATATAGACGTAACAACAAGTTAAGCACATTCAATTAAGTATGCGTGATCAATGAATCACTTAAATCTCACTCGTATTGAGACGAGTGATTTAGTGTGCGTATGGATACAAATGAATGAGATGTAACAACATGTTCAACTTATTGAACAAACTACAAGGGATCAAACTAAACTAATCCATAGGTCTCCTTTATATCCATACAAACTTGTGAGTTTTAATTATTTAAATCATTGATCATGGATGTAATAACATGTGAAACACGTTAGGTTAACTATAAGACACCAAATCAATCACTCGAATTACCTTCACTTTCATACAAACTTGTGATTTCAGTTCTCTTAATCAAGCAACATGGATGTAAGAATAAGTTAAGCACATTCAATTAAGTATGTGTGATCATTTGAATCACTTAAATCGCACTTGTATTGATACGAACTTGTAATTTCAATCCTTTAGATCGTGCACTATAGTCGTACCAATACGAGTCAGATTTAAGTGATTCATATGATCACGCATACTTTATTGAATGTACTTGATTATTGTTATATCCATGTTAAATGATTTAGTAGATTGAAATCACAGGCTTGCATGAAATGAATGAGATTTGAGTGATTCATTTGGTGCCCTATTGCTAACCTAATTCACTTGTTAAGCACATTCAATTAAATTACAGTGAAACACATTAGGTTAACTATATGACACTAAATGAATCACTTGTTAAGGACATCCGTTTTAAGAGTCATCATAAATGTAACAACTAGTGAAACACAATAGGTAAACCATAAGACACCAAATGAATCACTCGAATCTCATTCATTTTCATACAAACTTGTTATTTCGATCTACTAAATCATTTAATATAGATGTAACAACAAGTTAAACACATTCAATTAAGCATGCATGATCATATGTATCATTTAAATCTCACTTGTATTGGTACGAACGCGTGATTTCAATCCTTTAGATCGTTCACTATAGATGTAACAAAAATTCAACTCATCGGACTAATTACACGCATTCAAAGTAATGCATAGATCCCATTTGTATCCATATGAACTTGCGATTTCAATCATTTAAATCATTCATTATAGATGTAATAACAAGTGAAATACACTAGATTAACTGTAAGGGACCAACTTAATCACCTGACTCTCACTCATTTCCAAACGAACTTCTTATTTCAAGCCACTAAGTCATTCTATACGTATGTAACAAATGGCTACGCACACTCAATTAGATATATTGATCAAATATATGTAATGACAAGTGAAAATGAATCATTTAATCTCTCAATTAAATATATGTGATCAAATATATGTAATAACAAGTGAAACATATTAGGTTACCTACAAGACACCAAATGAATCACTCAAATCTAATTCATTTCCATACAAACCTATGATTTCAATATACTAAATCATTTAATATAGACATAACAACAATTAAGCACATTCAATTAAGTATGCGTGATCAAATGGATCACTTAATTCTCACTCGTATTGAGACGAGTGATTTAGTGTGCGTATGGATACAAATGAATGAGATGTAACAACATGTTCAACTTATTGAACAAACTACAAGGGATCAAACTAAACTAATCCATAGGTCTCCTTTACATCCATATAAACTTGTGAGTTTTTATCGTTTAAATTGTTGATCATAGATGTCATAACGAGTGAAACACATTAGGTTAATTATAAGACATCAAATGAATCACTCAAATCTCATTTATTTTCACACAAACTTGTGATTTGAATTCACTTAATTTTATCAATATGGATGATCATTTGAATCACTTAAATCGCACTTGTATTGATACGAACTTGTGATTTCAATCCTTTAGATCGTGCACTATAGTTGTAACAATAAATTCAACTCATCGGACTAACTACACGCGTTTGTATCCACATGAACTTGTGATTTCAATCATTTAAATCATTCCAAACGAACTGCTAGTATCAAAGCCACTAGGTCATTCTATACGTAAGTAAGAAATGGTCACCCACATTCAATTAAATACAAGTGATCAATTATATGTAATAACAAGTGAAAATGAGTCACTTAATCTCTCAATTAAATATAAGTGATCAAATATATGTAATAACAAGTGAAACACATTAGGTTACTTACAAGGCACCAAATGAATCACTTCAATATCATCATTTTCATACAAACCTATGATTTTAATCTACTAAATCATTTAATATAGACGTAACAACAATTAAGCACATTCAATTACGTATGTGTGATAAAATGAATCACTTAAATCCACTCGTATTGATACGAACTTGTGATTTCAATTCCTTACATCGATCACCATAGAAGTAAGAACTAGTTCAACTTATTGAACTAACTATAGGGATCAAACTAATGCATAGGTCTCCTTTATATCCATACAAACTTGTAAGTTTTAATCATTTAAATCATTGATCAAAGATGTAATAACAAGTGCAACACAATAGGTTAACTACAAGACACCAAATGAATCACTCGAATCTCATTCATTTTCGCACAAACTTGTGATTTCAATCTACTAAATCATTTATTATAGACGTAACAACAAGTTAAACACATTCAATTAAGTATGCATGATTATATGAATCACTTAAATCTCACTTGTATTCTACGAACATGGATTTCAATCCTTTAGAACGTTCCCTATAGATGTAACAACAAATTCAACTCATCGGACCAACTACACGTGTACAAATATAGTGACTTCAACCATTTGTATCCATATAAACTTGTGATTTCAACCATTTAAATCATTCATTATAGATGTAATAACAAGTGAAATACATTAGATTAACTATAAGGGACCAATATAGTGACTTGACACTCATTCATTTCCAAACGGACTTCTTTTTTCAAGTAACTAAGTCATTCTATACGTATGTAACAATTGGTTACTCAAATGTATGTAAGAACAAGTAAAAATTATCACATAATCTCTCGATTAAACATAAGTGATCAAATGTATGTAATAACAAGTGAAACACATTAAGTTACCAGTAAGACACCAAATGAATCACTCGAATCTCATTCATTTTCATATAAACCTATGATTTGAATTTACTAAATCATTTAATATAAACGTAACAACAAGTTAAGTACATTCAATTAAATATGCGTGATCAATCGAATCACTTAAATCCCACTCGTATTGATGTGAACTTATGCATTTATCACTATAGATGTAACAACATGTTTAACTTATCGTACCAATACGAGAAAGGATCAAACTAATGCATAGGTCTTCTTTATATCCATACAAACTTGTGAGTTTTAATTATTTAAATCATTGATCATGGATGTAATAACATGTGAAACACGTTAGATTAACTATAAGACACCAAATCAATCACTCGAATACATTCATTTCATACAAACTTGTGATTTCAGTTCACTTAATCAAGTAACATGGATGTAACAATAAGTTAAGCACATTCAATTAAGTATGTGTGATCATTTGAATCACTTAAATCCACTTGTATTGATACGAACTTGTAATTTCAATCCTTTAGATCGTGCACTATAGTCGTACCAATACGAGTCAGATTTAAGTGATTCATATGATAACGCATACTTTATGAATGTACTTGACTTATTGTTATATCCATGTTAAATGATTTAGTAGATTGAAATCACAGGCTTGTATTCACTTGTTAAGCACATTCAATTAAATTACAAGTGAAAACATTAGGTTAACTATATGACACTAAATGAATCACTAGTTAAGGACATCCGTATTAAGATCATTATAAATGTAACAACTAGTCAAACACATTAGGTAAACCATAAGACACCAAATGAATCACTCGAATCTCATTCATTTTCATACAAACTTGTGATTTCGATCTACTAAATCATTTATATAGATATAACAACAAGTTAAACACATTCAATTAAGCATGCATGATCATATGAATCATTTAAATCTCCTTGTATTGGTACGAACGCGTGATTTCAATCCTTTAGATCGTTCACTATAGATGTAACAACAAATTCAACTCATCGGACTAATTACACGCATTCAAAGTAATGCATAGATCCCATTTGTATCCATATGAACTTGCGATTTCAATCATTTAAATCATTCATTATAGATGTAATAACAAGTGAAATACACTAGATTAACTGTAAAGACCAACTTAATGACCTGACTCTCATTCTTTCCAAACGAACTTCTTATTTCAAGCCACTAAGTCATTCTATACGTATGTAACAAATGGCTACGCACACTCAATTAAATATATTAATCAATATATGTAATAACAAGTGAAAATGAATCATTTAATCTCTCAATTAAATATATGTGATCAAATATATGTAATAACAAGTGAAACATATTAGGTTACCTACAAGACACCAAATGAATCACTCAAATCTCATTCATTTCCATACAAACCTATGATTTCAATATACTAAATCATTTAATATAGACGTAACAACAAGTTAAGCACTTTAATTAAGTATGCGTGATCAAATGAATCACTTAAATCTCACTCGTATTGAGACGAGTGATTTAGTGTGCGTATGGATACAAATGAATGAGATGTAACAACATGTTCAAGTTATTGAACAAACTACAAGGGATCAAACTAAACTAATCCATAGGTCTCCTTTACATCCATATAAACTTGTGAGTTTTTATCGTTTAAATGTCGATCATAGATGTCATAACGAGTGAAACACATTAGGTTAATTATAAGACACCAAATGAATCACTCAAATCTATTTATTTTCACACAAACTTGTGATTTGAATTCACTTAATCTAGCAATATGGATGTAACAACAAGTTAAGCACATTCAATTAAGTATGTGTGATCATTTGAATCACTTAAATCGCACTTGTTGTATGTGATTTCAATCATTTAGATCGTGCATATAGTTGTAACAATAAATTCAACTCATCGGACTAACTACACGCGTTTGTATCCACATGAACATGTGATTTCAATCATTTAAATCATTATTATATATGTATTCCAAACGAACTTCTGGTATCAAAGCCACTAGGTCATTCTATACGTAGTAAGAAATGGTCACCACATTCAATTAAATACAAGTGATGAATTATATGTAATAACAAGTGAAAATGAATCACTTAATCTCTCAATTAAATATAAGTGATCAAATATATGTAATAACAAGTGAAACACATTAGGTTACTTACAAGACACCAAATGAATCACTCCAATATCATTCATTTTCATACAAACCTATGATTTTAATCTACTAAATCATTTAATATAGACGTAACAACAAGTTAAGCACATTCAATTACGTATGTGTGATAAATGATCACTTAAACTCGTATGATACGAATTTGATTCAATCCTTACATCGATCACATAGATGTAAGAACTAGTTCAACTTTTGAACTAACTACAAGGGATCAAACTAATGCATAGGTCTCTTTATATCCATACAAACTTGTAAGTTTTAATCATTTAAATCATTGATCAAAGATGTAATAACAAGTGAAACACAATAGGTTAACTACAAGACACCAATGAATCACTCGAATCTCATTCATTTTCGCACAAACTTGTGATTTCAATCTACTAAATCATTTATTATAGACGTAACAACAAGTTAAACACATTCAATTAAGTATGCATGATTATATGAATCACTTAAATCTCACTTGTATTCGTACGAACATGTGATTTCAATCCTTTAGAACGTTCCCTATAGATGTAACAACAAATTCAACTCATCGGACTAACTACACGTGTACAAATATAGTGACTTCAACCATTTGTATCCATATAAACTTGTGATTTCAACCATTTAAATCATTCATTATAGATGTAATAACAAGTGAAATACATTAGATTAACTATAAGGGACCAATATAGTGACTTGACTCTCATTCATTTCCAAACGGACTTCTTTTTTCAAGCCACTAAGTCATTCTATACGTATGTAACAAATGGTTACGCACATTCAATTAAATATAAGTTATCAAATGTATGTAAGAACAAGTAAAAATGAATCACATAATCTCTCGATTAAACATAAGTGATCAAATGTATGTAATAACAAGTGAAACACATTAAGTTACCTGTAAGACACCAAATGAATCACTCGAATCCCATTCATTTTCATATAAACCTATGATTTGAATTTACTAAATCATTTAATATAAACGTAACAACAAGTTAAGTACATTCAATTAAATATGCGTGATCAATTGAATCACTTAAATCCACTCGATTGATGTGAACTTGTGCATCGATCACTATAGATGTAACAACATGTTCAACTTATCGTACAAACTAGAAAGGATCAAACTAATGCATAGGTCTCCTTTATATCCATATAAACTTGTGAGTTTTAATTATTTAAATCATTGATCATGGATGTAATAACATGTGAAACACGTTAGGTTAACTATAAGACACCAAATGAATCACTCGAATCACATTCATTTTCATACAAACTTGTGATTTCAGTTCACTTAATCAAGCAACATGGATGTAACAATAAGTTAAGCACATTCAATTAGTATGTGTGATCATTTGAATCACTTAAATCGCACTTGTATTGATACGAACTTGTAATTTCAATCCTTTAGATCGTGCACTATAGTCGTACCAATACGAGTCAGATTTAAGTGATTCATATGATCACGCATACTTTATTGAATGTACTTGACTTATTGTTATATCCATGTTAAATGATTTAGTAGATTGAAATCACAGGCTTGCATGAAAATGAATGAGATTTGAGTGATTCATTTGGTGCCCTATTGTTAACCTAATTCACTTGTTAAGCACATTCAATTAAATTACAAGTGAAACACATTAGGTTAACTATATGACACCAAATGAATCACTTGTTAAGGACATCCGTATTAAGAATCATTATAAATGTAACAACTAGTGAAACACATTAGGTAAACCATAAGACACCAAATGAATCACTCGAATCTCATTCATTTTCATACAACTTGTGATTTCGATCTACTAAATCATTTAATATAGATGTAACAACAAGTTAAACACATTCAATTAAGCATGCATGATCATATGAATCATTTAAATCTCACTTGTATTGGTACGAACGCGTGATTTCAATCCTTTAGATCGTTCACTATAGATGTAACAACAAATTCAACTCATCGGACTAATTACACGCATTCAAAGTAATGCATAGATCCCATTTGTATCCATATGAACTTGCGATTTCAATCATTTAAATCATTCATTATAGATGTAATAACAAGTGAAATACACTAGATTAACTGTAAGGGACCAACTTAATGACCTGACTCTCATTCATTTCCAAACGAACTTCTTATTTCAAGCCACTAAGTCATTCTATACGTATGTAACAAATGGCTACGCACACTCAATTAAATATATTGATCAAATATATGTAATAACAAGTGAAAATGAATCATTTAATCTCTCAATTAAATATATGTGATCAAATATATGTAATAACAAGTGAAACATATTAGGTACCTACAAGACACCAAATGAATCACTCAAATCTCATTCATTTCCATACAAACCTATGATTTCAATATACTAAATCATTTAATATAGACGTAACAACAAGTTAAGCACATTCAATTAAGTATGCGTGATCAAATGAATCACTTAAATCTCACTCGTATGAGACGAGTGATTTAGTGTGCGTATGGATACAAATGAATGAGATGTAACAACATGTTCAACTTATTGAACAAACTACAAGGGATCAAACTAAACTAATCCATAGGTCTCCTTTACATCCATATAAACTTGTGAGTTTTTATCGTTTAAATCGTTGATCATAGATGTCATAACGAGTGAAACACATTAGGTTAATTATAAGACACCAAATGAATCACTCAAATCTCATTTATTTTCACACAAACTTGTGATTTGAATTCACTTAATCTAGCAATATGGATGTAACAACAAGTTAAGCACATTCAATTAAGTATGTGTGATCATTTGAATCACTTAAATCGCACTTGTATTGATACGAACTTGTGATTTCAATCATTTAGATCGTGCACTATAGTTGTAACAATAAATTCAACTCATCGGACTAACTACACGCGTTTGTATCCACATGAACATGTGATTTCAATCATTTAAATCATTCATTATATATGTATTCCAAACGAACTTCTGGTATCAAAGCCACTAGGTCATTCTATACGTAAGTAAGAAATGGTCACGCCACATTCAATTAAATACAAGTGATCAATTATATGTAAAACAAGTAAAATGAATCACTTAATCTCTCAATTAAATATAAGTGATCAAATATATTAATAACAAGTGAAACACATTAGTACTTACAAGACACCAATGAATCACTCAATCATTCATTTTCATACAAACCTATGATTTAATCACTAAATCATTTAATATAGACGTAACAACAAGTTAAGCACATTCAATTACGTATGTGATAAATGAATCACTAAATCCCACTCGTATGATACAACTGTATTTCAATTCCTTACATCGATCACCATAGATGTAAGACTAGTTCAACTATTGAACTAACTACAAGGACAAACTAATGCAAGTCTCTTATATCCATACAAACTGTAAGTTAATCATTTAAATCATGATCAAAGATTAATAACAATGAAAAAAAGTAACAAAAAAAAAAATACAATCTAATTGAACATTTCTCACTACTAACATGTAGACAACAAAAAATTAAAACAAATTCAATACGGACTAACTAACGTTACAAATATAGTGACTTCAACCATTTGTATCCATATAAACTTGTGATTTCAACCATTTAAATCATTCATTATAGATGTAATAACAAGTGAAATACATTAGATTAACTATAAGGGACCAATATAGTGACTTGACTCTCATTCATTTCAAACTGGACTTCTTTTTTCAAGCCACTAAGTCATTCTATACGTATGTAACAAATGGTTACGCACATTCAATTAAATATAAGTTATCAAATGTATGTAAGAACAAGTAAAAATGAATCACATAATCTCTCGATTAAACATAAGTGATCAAATGTATGTAATAACAAGTGAAACACATTAAGTTACCTGTAAGACACCAAATGAATCACTCGAATCCCATTCATTTCATATAAACCTATGATTTGAATTTACTAAATCATTTAATATAAACGTAACAACAAGTTAAGTACATTCAATTAAATATGCGTGATCAATTGAATCACTTAAATCCACTCGTATTGATGTGAACTTGTGCATCGATCACTATAGATGTAACAACATGTTCAACTTATCGTACAAACTAGAAAGGATCAAACTAATGCATAGGTCTCCTTTATATCCATATAAACTGTGAGTTTTAATTATTTAAATCATTGATCATGGATGTAATAACATGTGAAACACGTTAGGTTAACTATAAGACACCAAATGAATCACTCGAATCACATTCATTTTCATACAAACTTGTGATTTCAGTTCACTTAATCAAGCAACATGGATGTAACAATAAGTTAAGCACATTCAATTAAGTATGTGTGATCATTTGAATCACTTAAATCGCACTTGTATTGATACGAACTTGTAATTTCAATCCTTTAGATCGTGCACTATAGTCGTACCAATACGAGTCAGATTTAAGTGATTCATATGATCACGCATACTTTATTGAATGTACTTGACTTATTGTTATATCCATGTTAAATGATTTAGTAGATTGAAATCACAGGCTTGCATGAAAATGAATGAGATTTGAGTGATTCATTTGGTGCCCTATTGTTAACCTAATTCACTGTTAAGCACATTCAATTAAATTACAAGTGAAACACATTAGGTTAACTATATGACACCAAATGAATCACTTGTTAAGGACATCCGTATTAAGAATCATTATAAATGTAACAACTAGTGAAACACATTAGGTAAACCATAAGACACCAAATGAATCACTCGAATCTCATTCATTTTCATACAAACTTGTGATTTCGATCTACTAAATCATTAATATAATGTAACAACAAGTTAAACACATTCAATTAAGCATGCATGATCATATGAATCATTTAAATCTCACTTGTATTGGTACGAACGCGTGATTTCAATCCTTTAGATCGTTCACTATAGATGTAACAACAAATTCAACTCATCGGACTAATTACACGCATTCAAAGTAATGCATAGATCCCATTTGTATCCATATGAACTTGCGATTTCAATCATTTAAATCATTCATTATAGATGTAATACAAGTGAAATACACTAGATTAACTGTAAGGACCAACTTAATGACCTGACTCTCATTCATTCCAAACGAACTTCTTATTTCAAGCCACTAAGTCATTCTATACGTATGTAACAAATGGCTACGACACTCAATTAAATATATTGATCAAATATATGTAATAACAAGTGAAAATGAATCATTTAATCTCTCAATTAAATATATGTGATCAAATATATGTAATAACAAGTGAAACATATTAGGTTACCTACAAGACACCAAATGAATCACTCAAATCTCATTCATTTCCATACAAACCTATGATTTCAATATACTAAATCATTTAATATAGACGTAACAACAAGTTAAGCACATTCAATTAAGTATGCGTGATCAAATGAATCACTTAAATCTCACTCGTATTGAGACGAGTGATTAGTGTGCGTATGGATACAAATGAATGAGATGTAACAACATGTTCAACTTTGAACAAACTACAAGGGATCAAACTAAACTAATCCATAGGTCTCCTTACATCCATATAAACTGTGAGTTTTTATCGTTTAAATCGTTGATCATAGATGTCATAACGAGTGAAACACATTAGGTTAATTATAAGACACCAAATGAATCACTCAAATCTCATTTATTTTCACACAAACTTGTGATTTTGAATTCACTTAATCTAGCAATATGGATGTAACAACAAGTTAAGCACATTCAATTAAGTATGTGTGATCATTTGAATCACTTAAATCGCACTTGTATTGATACGAACTTGTGATTTCAATCATTTAGATCGTGCACTATAGTTGTAACAATAAATTCAACTCATCGGACTAACTACACGTGTTTGTATCCACATGAACATGTGATTTCAATCATTTAAATCATTCATTATATATGTATTCCAAACGAACTTCTGGTATCAAAGCCACTAGTCATTCTATACGTAAGTAAGAAATCACGCACATTCAATTAAATACAAGTGTCAATTATATGTAATAACAAGTGAAATGAA
>NW_022205040.1:0-24608 GCF_008831285.2 Nymphaea colorata
TACGAGTCAGATTTAAGCGATATATGATCACGCATACTTTATTGAATGTACTTGACTTATTGTTATATCCATGTTTAAATGATTTAGTAGATTGAATCACAGGCTTGCATGAAAATAATGAGATTTGAGTGATTCATTTGGTGACCTATTGTTAACCTAATTCACTTGTTATGCACATTCAATTAAATTACAAGTGAAACACATTAGGTTAACTATATGACACCAAATGAATCACTTGTTGAGGACATCCGTATTAAGAATCATTATAAATGTAACAACTAGTGAAACACATTAGGTAACATAAGACACCAAATGAATCACTCGAATCTCATTCATTTTCATACAAACTTGTGATTTCGATCTACTAAATCATTTAATATAGATGTAACAACAAGTTAAACACATTCAATTAAGCATGCATGATCATATGAATCATTTAAATCTCACTTGTATTGGTACGAACGCGTGATTTCAATCCTTTAGATCGTTCACTATAGATGTAACAACAAATTCAACTCATCGGACTAATTACACGCATTCAAAGTATGCATAGATCCCATTTGTATCCATATGAACTTGCGATTTCAATCATTCAAATCATTCATTATAGATGTAATGACAAGTGAAATACACTAGATTAACTGTAAGGGACCAACTTAATGACCTAACTCTCATTCATTTCCAGACGAACTTCTTATTTCAAGCCGCTAAGTCATTCTATACGTACGTAACAAACGGCTACGCACACTCAATTAAATATATTGATCAAATATATATAATAACAAGTGAAAATGAATCATTTAATCTCTCAATTAAATATATGTGATCAAATATATGTAATAACATTACCTACAAGACACTAAATGAATCACTCAAATCTCATTCATTTCCATACAAACCTATGATTTCAATATACTAAATCATTTAATATAGACGTAACAACAAGTTAAGCACATTCAATTAAGTATGCGTGATCAAATGAATCACTTAAATCTCACTCGTATCGAGACGAGTGATTTAGTGTGCGTATGGATACAAATGAATGAGATGTAACAACATGTTCAACTTATTGAACAAACTACAAGGGATCAAACTAAACTAATCCATAGGTTTCCTTTACATCCACATAAACTTGTGTGTTTTTATCGTTTAAATCGTTGATCATAGATGTCATAACGAGTGAAACACATTAGGTTAATTATAAGACACCAAAAGAATCACTCAAATCTCATTTATTTTCACACAAACTTGTGATTTGAATTCACTTAATCTAGCAATATGGACGTAACAACAAGTTAAGCACATTCAATTAAGTATGTGTGATCGTTTGAATCACTTAAATCGCACTTGTATTGATAAGAACTTGTGATTTCAATCATTTAGATCGTGCACTATAGTTGTAACAATAAATTCAACTCATCGGACTAACTACACGCGTTTGTATCCACATGAACATGTGATTTCAATCATTTAAATCATTCATTATATATGTATTCCAAACGAACTTCTGGTATCAAAGCCACTAGGTCATTCTATACGTAAGTAAGAAATGGTCACGCACATTCAATTAAATACAAGTGATCAATTATATGTAATAACAAGTGAAAATCAATCACTTAATCTCTCAATAAAATATAAGTGATGAAATATATGTAATAACAAGTGAAACACATTAGGTTACTTACAAGACACCAAATGAATCACTCCAATATCATTCATTTTCATACAAACCTATGATTTTAATCTACTAAATCATTTAATATAGATGTAACAACAAGTTAAGCACATTCAATTACGTATGTGTGATAAAATGAATCACTTAAATCCCACTCGTATTGATACGAACATGTGATTTCAATCCTTTAGAACGTTTCCTATAGATGTAACAACAAATTCAACTCATCGGACTAACTACACGTGTACAAATATAGTGACTTCAACCATTTGCATCCATATAAACTTGTGATTTCAACCATTTAAATCATTCATTATAGATGTAATAACAAGTGAAATACATTAGATTAACTATAAGGGACCAATATAGTGACTTGACTCATTCATTTCCAAACGGACTTCTTTTTTCAACCCACTAAGTCATTCTATACGTATGTAACAAATGGTTACGCACATTCAATTAAATATAAGTTATCAAATGTATGTAAGAACAAGTAAAAATGAATCACATAATCTCTCGATTAAACATAAGTGATCAAATGTATGTAATAACAAGTGAAACACATTAAGTTACCTGTAAGACACCAAATGAATCACTCGAATCTCATTCATTTTCATATAAACCTATGATTTGAATTTACTAAATCATTTAATATAAACGTAACAACAAGTTAAGTACATTCAATTAAATATGCGTGATCAATTGAATCACTTAAATCCCACTCGTATTGATGTGAACTTGTGCATCGATCACTATAGATGTAACAATATGTTCAACTTATCGTACAAACTAGAAAGGATCAAACTAATGCATAGTTCTCCTTTATATCCATATAAACTTGTGAGTTTTAATTATTTAAATCATTGATCATGGATGTAATAACATGTGAAACACGTTAGGTTAACTATAAGACAGCAAATGAATCATCGAATCACATTCATTTTCAAACAAACTTGTGATTTCAGTTCGCTTAATCAAGCAACATGGATGTAACAATAAGTTAAGCACATTTAATTAGGTATGTGTGATCATTTGAGTCACTTAAATCGCACTTGTATTGATACGAACTTGTAATTTCAATCCTTTAGATCGTGCACTATAGCCGTACCAATAGAGTCAGATTTAAGTGATTCATATGATCACGCATACTTTATTGAATGTACTTGACTTATTGTTATATCCATGTTAAATGATTTAGTAGATTGAAATCACAGGCTTGCATGAAAATGAATGAGATTTGAGTGATTCATTTGGTGCCCTATTGTTAACCTAATTCACTTGTTAAGCACATTCAATTAAATTACAAGTGAAACACATTAGGTAACTATATGACACCAAATGAATCACTTGTTAAGGACATCCGTATAAGAATCATTATAAATGTAACAACTAGTGAAACACATTAGGTAAACCATAAGACACCAAATGAATCACTCGAATCTCATTCATTTTCATACAAACTTGTGATTTCGATCTACTAAATCATTTAATATAGATGTAACAACAAGTTAAACACATTCAATTAAGCATGCATGATCATATGAATCATTTAAATCTCACTTGTATTGTACGAACGCGTGATTTCAATCCTTAGATCGTTCACTATAGATGTAACAACAAATTCAACTCATCGGACTAATTACACGCATTCAAAGTAATGCATAGATCCCATTTGTATCCATATGAACTTGCGATTTCAATCATTCATTATAGATGTAATGACAAGTGAAATACACTAGATTAACTGTAAGGGACCAACTTAATGACCTGACTCTCATTCATTTCCAGACGAACTTCTTATTTCAAGCCGCTAAGTCATTCTATACGTATGTAACAAACGGCTACGCACACTCAATTAAATATATTGATCAAATATATATAATAACAAGTGAAAATGAATCATTTAATCTCTCAATTAAATATATGTGATCAAATATATGTAATAACAAGTGAAACATATTAGGTTACCTACAAGACACCAAATGAATCACTCAAATCTCATTCATTTCCATACAAACCTATGATTTCAATATACTAAATCATTTAATATAGACGTAACAACAAGTTAAGCACATTCAATTAAGTATGCGTGATCAAATGAATCACTTAAATCTCACTCGTATCGAGACGAGTGATTTAGTGTGCGTATGGATACAAATGAATGAGATGTAACAACATGTTCAACTTATTGAACAAACTACAAGGGATCAAACTAAACTAATCCATAGGTTCCTTTACATCCATATAAACTTGTGAGTTTTTATCGTTTAAATCGTTGATCATAGATGTCATAACGAGTGAAACACATTAGGTTAATTATAAGACACCAAAAGAATCACTCAAATCTCATTTATTTTCACACAAACTTGTGATTTGAATTCACTTAATCTAGCAATATGGACGTAACAACAAGTTAAGCACATTCAATTAAGTATGTGTGATCGTTTGAATCACTTAAATCGCACTTGTATTGATAAGAACTTGTGATTTCAATCATTTAGATCGTGCACTATAGTTGTAACAATAAATTCAACTCATCGGACTAACTACACGCGTTTGTATCCACATGAACATGTGATTTCAATCATTTAAATCATTCATTATATATGTATTCCAAACGAACTTCTGGTATCAAAGCCACTAGGTCATTCTATACGTAAGTAAGAAATGGTCACGCACATTCAATTAAATACAAGTGATCAATTATATGTAATAACAAGTGAAAATCATCACTTAATCTCTCAATAAAATATAAGTGATGAAATATATGTAATAACAAGTGAAACACATTAGGTTACTTACAAGACACCAAATGAATCACTCCAATATCATTCATTTTCATACAAACCTATGATTTTAATCTACTAAATCATTTAATATAGATGTAACAACAAGTTAAGCACATTCAATTACGTATGTGTGATAAAATGAATCACTTAAATCCCACTCGTATTGATACGAACAGGTGATTTCAATCCTTTAGAACGTTTCCTATAGATGTAACAACAAATTCAACTCATCGGACTAACTACACGTGTACAAATATAGTGACTTCAACCATTTGCATCCATATAAACTTTGATTTCAACCATTTAAATCATTCATTATAGATGTAATAACAAGTGAAATACATTAGATTAACTATAAGGGACCAATATAGTGACTTGACTCATTCATTTCCAAACAGACTTCTTTTTTCAACCCACTAAGTCATTCTATACGTATGTAACAAATGGTTACGCACATTCAATTAAATATAAGTTATCAAATGTATGTAAGAACAAGTAAAATGAATCACATAATCTCTCGATTAAACATAAGTGATCAAATGTATGTAATAACAAGTGAAACACATTAAGTTACCTGTAAGACACCAAATGAATCACTCGAATCCCATTCATTTTCATATAAACCTATGATTTGAATTTACTAAATCATTTAATATAAACGTAACAACAAGTTAAGTACATTCAATTAAATATGCGTGATCAATTGAATCACTTAAATCCACTCGTATTGATGTGAACTTGTGCATCGATCACTATAGATGTAACAATATGTTCAACTTATCGTACAAATAGAAAGGATCAAACTAATGCATAGGTCTCCTTTATATCCATATAAACTTGTGAGTTTTAATTATTTAAATCATTGATCATGGATGTAATAACATGTGAAACACATTAGGTTAACTATAAGACAGCAAATGAATCACTCGAATCACATTCATTTTCATACAAACTTGTGATTTCAGTTCGCTTAATCAAGCAACATGGATGTAACAATAAGTTAAGCACATTTAATTAAGTATGTGTGATCATTTGAGTCACTTAAATCGCACTTGTATTGATACGAACTTGTAATTTCAATCCTTTGATCGTGCACTATAGCCGTACAATACGAGTCAGATTTAAGCGATTCATATGATCACGCATACTTTATTGAATGTACTTGACTTATTGTTATATCCATGTTAAATGATTTAGTAGATTGAAATCACAGGCTTGCATGAAAATGAATGAGATTTGAGTGATTCATTTGGTGACCTATTGTTAACCTAATTCACTTGTTAAGCACATTCAATTAAATTACAAGTGAAACACATTAGGTTAACTATATGACACCAAATGAATCACTTGTTGAGGACATCCGTATTAAGAATCATTATAAATGTAACAACTAGTGAAACACATTAGGTAAACCATAAGACACCAAATGAATCACTCGAATCTCATTCATTTTCATACAAACTTGTGATTTCATCTACTAAATCATTTAATATAGATGTAACAAAAGTTAAACACATTCAATTAAGCATGCATGATCATATGAATCATTTAAATCTCACTTGTATTGGTACGAACGCGTGATTTCAATCCTTTAGATCGTTCACTATAGATGTAACAACAAATTCAACTCATCGGACTAATTACACGCATTCAAAGTAATGCATAGATCCCATTTGTATCCATATGAACTTGCGATTTCAATCATTCAAATCATTCATTATAGATGTAATGACAAGTGAAATACACTAGATTAACTGTAAGGGACCAACTTAATGACCTGACTCTCATTCATTTCCAGACGAACTTCTTATTTCAATCCGCTAAGTCATTCTATACGTACGTAACAAACGGCTACGCACACTCAATTAAATATATTGATCAAATATATATAATAACAAGTGAAAATGAATCATTTAATCTCTCAATTAAATATATGTGATCAAATATATGTAATAACATTACCTACAAGACACCAAATGAATCACTCAAATCTCATTCATTTCCATACAAACCTATGATTTCAATATACTAAATCATTTAATATAGACGTAACAACAAGTTAAGCACATTCAATTAAGTATGCGTGATCAAATGAATCACTTAAATCTCACTCGTATCGAGACGAGTGATTTAGTGTGCGTATGGATACAAATGAATGAGATGTAACAACATGTTCAACTTATTGAACAAACTACAAGGGATCAAACTAAACTAATCCATAGGTTTCCTTTACATCCATATAAACTTGTGTGTTTTTATCGTTTAAATCGTTGATCATAGATGTCATAACGAGTGAAACACATTAGGTTAATTATAAGACACCAAAAGAATCACTCAAATCTCATTTATTTTCACACAAACTTGTGATTTGAATTCACTTAATCTAGCAATATAGACGTAACAACAAGTTAAGCACATTCAATTAAGTATGTGTGATCGTTTGAATCACTTAAATCGCACTTGTATTGATAAGAACTTGTGATTTCAATCATTTAGATCGTGCACTATAGTTGTAACAATAAATTCAACTCATCGGACTAACTACACGCGTTTGTATCCACATGAACATGTGATTTCAATCATTTAAATCATTCATTATATATGTATTCCAAACGAACTTCTGGTATCAAAGCCACTAGGTCATTGTATACGTAAGTAAGAAATGGTCACGCACATTCAATTAAATACAAGTGATCAATTGTATGTAATAACAAGTGAAAATCAATCACTTAATCTCTCAATAAAATATAAGTGATGAAATATATGTAATAACAAGTGAAACACATTAGGTTACTTACAAGACACCAAATGAATCACTCCAATATCATTCATTTTCATACAAACCTATGATTTTAATCTACTAAATCATTTAATATAGATGTAACAACAAGTTAAGCACATTCAATTACGTATGTGTGATAAAATGAATCACTTAAATCCCACTCGTATTGATACGAACATGTGATTTCAATCCTTTAGAACGTTTCCTATAGATGTAACAACAAATTCAACTCATCGGACTAACTACACGTGTACAAATATAGTGACTTCAACCATTTGCATCCATATAAACTTGTGATTTCAACCATTTAAATCATTCATTATAGATGT
The DNA here is from genome assembly GCF_008831285.2 of Nymphaea colorata. Lineage (NCBI taxonomy): Eukaryota > Viridiplantae > Streptophyta > Magnoliopsida > Nymphaeales > Nymphaeaceae > Nymphaea > Nymphaea colorata. The sequence continues at coordinate 7,576 of NW_022205040.1, forward strand.
AATAACAAGTGAAATACATTAGATTAACTATAAGGACCAATATAGTGACTTGACTCATTCATTTCCAAACGGACTTCTTTTTTCAACCCACTAAGTCATTCTATACGTATGTAACAAATGGTTACGCACATTCAATTAAATATAAGTTATCAAATGTATGTAAGAACAAGTAAAAATGAATCACATAATCTCTCGATTAAACATAAGTGATCAAATGTATGTAATAACAAGTGAAACACATTAAGTTACCTGTAAGACACCAAATGAATCACTCGAATCTCATTCATTTTCATATAAACCTATGATTTGAATTTACTAAATCATTTAATATAAACGTAACAACAAGTTAAGTACATTCAATTAAATATGCGTGATCAATTGAATCACTTAAATCCCACTCGTATTGATGTGAACTTGTGCATCGATCACTATAGATGTAACAATATGTTCAACTTATCGTACAAACTAGAAAGGATCAAACTAATGCATAGTTCTCCTTTATATCCATATAAACTTGTGAGTTTTAATTATTTAAATCATTGATCATGAATGTAATAACATGTGAAACACGTTAGGTTAACTATAAGACAGCAAATGAATCAATCGAATCACATTCATTTTCAAACAAACTTGTGATTTCAGTTCGCTTAATCAAGCAACATGGATGTAACAATAAGTTAAGCACATTTAATTAGGTATGTGTGATCATTTGAGTCACTTAAATCGCACTTGTATTGATACGAACTTGTAATTTCAATCCTTTAGATCGTGCACTATAGCCGTACCAATAGGAGTCAGATTTAAGTGATTCATATGATCACGCATACTTTATTGAATGTACTTGACTTATTGTTATATCCATGTTAAATGATTTAGTAGATTGAAATCACAGGCTTGCATGAAAATGAATGAGATTTGAGTGATTCATTTGGTGCCCTATTGTTAACCTAATTCACTTGTTAAGCACATTCAATTAAATTACAAGTGAAACACATTAGGTAAACTATACGACACCAAATGAATCACTTGTTAAGGACATCCGTACTAAGAATCATTATAAATGTAACAACTAGTGAAACACATTAGGTAAACCACAAGACACCAAATGAATCACTCGAATGTCATTCATTTTCATACAAACTTGTGATTTCGATCTACTAAATCATTTAATATAGATGTAACAACAAGTTAAACACATTCAATTAAGCATGCATGATTATATGAATCATTTAAATCTCACTTGTATTGTTACGAACGCGTGATTTCAATCCTTCAGATCGTTCACTATAGATGTAACAACAAATTCAACTCATCGGACTAATTACACGCATTCAAAGTAATGCATAGATCCCATTTGTATCCATATGAACTTGCGATTTCAATCATTCATTATAGATGTAATGACAAGTGAAATACACTAGATTAACTGTAAGGGACCAACTTAATGACCTGACTCTCATTCGTTTCCAGACGAACTTCTTATTTCAAGCCGCTAAGTCATTCTATACGTATGTAACAAACGGCTACGCACACTCAATTAAATATATTGATCAAATATATATAATAACAAGTGAAAATGAATCATTTAATCTCTCAATTAAATATATGTGATCAAATATATGCAATAACAAGTGAAACATATTAGGTTACCTACAAGACACCAAATGAATCACTCAAATCTCATTCATTTCCATACAAACCTATGATTTCAATATACTAAATCATTTAATATAGACGTAACAACAAGTTAAGCACATTCAATTAAGTATGCGTGATCAAATGAATCACTTAAATCTCACTCGTATCGAGACGAGTGATTTAGTGTGCGTATGGATACAAATGAATGAGATGTAACAACATGTTCAACTTTTTGAACAAACTACAAGGGATCAAATAAACTAATCCATAGGTTTCCTTTACATCCATATAAACTTGTGAGTTTTTATCATTTAAATCGTTGATCATAGATGTCATAACGAGTGAAACACATTAGGTTAATTATAAGACACCAAAAGAATCACTCAAATCTCATTTATTTTCACACAAACTTGTGATTTGAATTCACTTAATCTATCAATATGGACGTAACAACAAGTTAAGCACATTCAATTAAGTATGTGTGATCGTTTGAATCACTTAAATCGCACTTGTATTGATAAGAACTTGTGATTTCAATCATTTAGATCGTGCACTATAGTTGTAACAATAAATTCAACTCATCGGACTAACTACACGCGTTTGTATCCACATGAACATGTGATTTCAATCATTTAAATCATTCATTATATATGTATTCCAAACGAACTTCTGGTATCAAAGCCACTAGGTCATTGTATACGTAAGTAAGAAATGGTCACGCACATTCAATTAAATACAAGTGATCAATTATATGTAATAACAAGTGAAAATCAATCACTTAATCTCTCAATAAAATATAAGTGATGAAATATATGTAATAACAAGTGAAACACATTAGGTTACTTACAAGACACCAAATGAATCACTCCAATATCATTCATTTTCATACAAACCTATGATTTTAATCATTTAATATAGATGTAACAACAAGTTAAGCACATTCAATTACGTATGTGTGATAAAATGAATCACTTAAATCCCACTCGTATTGATACGAACATGTGATTTCAATCCTTTAGAACGTTTCCTATAGATGTAACAACAAATTCAACTCATCGGACTAACTACACGTGTACAAATATAGTGACTTCAACCATTTGCATCCATACAAACTTGTGATTTCAACCATTTAAATCATTCATTATAGATGTAATAACAAGTGAAATACATTAGATTAACTATAAGGGACCAATATAGTGACTTGACTCATTCATTTCCAAACGGACTTCTTTTTTCAACCCGCTAAGTCATTCTATACGTATGTAACAAATGGTTACGCACATTCAATTAAATATAAGTTATCAAATGTATGTAAGAACAAGTAAAAATGAATCACATAATCTCTCGATTAAACATAAGTGATCAAATGTATGTAATAACAAGTGAAACACATTAAGTTACCTGTAAGACACCAAATTGATCACTCGAATCTCATTCATTTTCATATAAACCTATGATTTGAATTTACTAAATCATTTAATATAAACGTAACAACAAGTTAAGTACATTCAATTAAATATGCGTGATCAATTGAATCACTTAAATCCCACTCGTATTGATGTGAACTTGTGCATCGATCACTATAGATGTAACAATATGTTCAACTTATCGTACAAACTAGAAAGGATCAAACTAATGCATAGTTCTCCTTTATATCCATATAAACTTGTGAGTTTTAATTATTTAAATCATTGATCATGGATGTAATAACATGTGAAACACGTTAGGTTAACTATAAGACAGCAAATGAATCAATCGAATCACATTCATTTTCAAACAAACTTGTGATTTCAGTTCGCTTAATCAAGCAACATGGATGTAACAATAAGTTAAGCCCATTTAATTAGGTATGTGTGATCATTTGAGTCACTTAAATCGCACTTGTATTGATACGAACTTGTAATTTCAATCCTTTAGATCGTGCACTATAGCCGTACCAATATGAGTCAGATTTAAGTGATTCATATGATCACGCATACTTTATTGAATGTACTTGACTTATTGTGATATCCATGTTAAATGATTTAGTATATTGAAATTACAGACTTGCATGAAAATGAATGAGATTTGATTGATTCATTTGGTGCCCCATTGTTAACCTAATTCACTTGTTAAGACATTCAATTAAATTACAAGTGAAACACATTAGGTTAAGCACATTCATTTCCAGACAAACCTATGATTTTAATCTACTAAATCATTTAATATAGACGTAACAACAAGTTAAGCACATTCAATTACGTATGTGTGATAAAATGAATCACTTAAATCCCACTCGTATTGATACGAACTTGTGATTTTAATTCCTTACATCGATCACCATAGATGTAAGAACTAGTTCAACTTATTGAACTAACTATAAGAGGGATCAAACTAATGCATAGGTCTCCTTTTATCCATACAAACTTGTAAGTTTTAATCATTTAAATCATTGATAAAAGATGTAATAACAAGTGAAACACAATAGGTTAACTACAAGACACCAAATGAATCACTCGAATCTCATTCATTTTCGCACAAACTTGTGATTTCAATCTACTAAATCATCTATTATAGACTTAACAACAAGTTAAACACATTCAATTAAGTATGCATGATTATATGAATCACTTAAATCTTACTTGTATTCGTATGAACATGTGATTTCAATCCTTTATAACGTTTCCTATGGATGTAACAACAAATTCAACTCATCGGACTAACTACACGTGTGCAAATATAGTGACTTCAACTATTTGCATCCATATAAACTTGTGATTTCAACCATTTAAATCATTCATTGTAGATGTAATAACAAGTGAAATACATTAGATTAACTATAAGGGACCAATATAGTGACTTGACTCTCATTCATTTCCAAACGGACTTCTTTTTTCAAGCTACTAAGTCATTATATACGTATGTAACAAATGGTTACGCACATTCAATTAAATATAAGTTATCAAATGTATGCAAGAACAAGTAAAAATGAATCACATAATCTCTTGATTAAACATAAGTGATCAAATGTATATAATAACAAGTGAAACACATTAAGTTACCTGTAAGACACCAAATGAATCACTCGAATCTCATTCATTTTCATATAAACCTATGATTTGAATTTACTAAATCATTTAATATAAACGTAACAACAAGTTAAGTACATTCAATTAAATATGCGTGATCAATTTAATCACTTAAATCCCACTCGTATTGATGTGAACTTGTGCATCGATCACTATAGATGTAACAATATGTTCAACTTATCGTACAAACTAGAAAGGATCAAACTAATGCATAGGTCTCCTTTATATCCATATAAACTTGTGAGTTTTAATTATTTAAATCATTGATCATGGATGTAATAACATGTGAAACACGTTAGGTTAACTATAAAACAACAAATGAATCACTCGAATCACATTCATTTTCATACAAACTTGTGATTTCAGTTCACTTAATCAAGCAACATGGATGTAACAATAAGTTAAGCACATTTAATTAAGTATGTGTGATCATTTGAATCAGTTAAATTGCACTTGTATCGATACAAACTTGTGGTTTCAATCCTTTAGATCGTGCACTATAGTCGTACCAATATGAGTCAGATTTAAGTTATTCATATGATCACGCATACTTTATTGAATGTACTTGACTTATTGTTATATCCATGTTAAATGTTTTAGTAGATTGAAATCACAGGCTTGCATGAAAATGAATGAGATTTGAGTGATTCATTTGGTGCCCTATTGTTAACCTAATTCACTTGTTAAGCACATTCAATTAAATTACAAGTGAAACACATTAGGTTAACTATATGACACCAAATCAATCACTTGTTAAGGACATCTGTATTAAGAATCATTATAAATGTAACAACTAGTGAAACACATTAGGTAAACCACAAGACACCAAATGAATTATTCGAATCTCATTAATTTTCATACAAACTTGTGATTTCGATCTACTAAATCATTTAATATAGATGTAACAACAAGTTAAACACATTTAATTAAGCGTGCATGATCATATGAATCATTTAAATCTCACTTGAATTGGTACGAACGTGTGATTTCAGTCCTTTAGATCGTTCACTATAGATGTAACAACAAATTCAACTCATCGGACTAATTACATGCATTCAAAGTAATGCGTAGATCCCATTTGTATCCATATGAACTTGCGATTTCAATCATTCAAATCATTCATTATAGATGTAATGACAAGTGAAATACACTAGATTAACTGTAACGGACCAACTTATTGACCTGACTCTCATTCATTTCCAGACGAACTTCTTATTTCAAGCCGCTAAGTCATTCTATACGTATGTAACAAACGGCTACGCACACTCAATTAAATATATTGATCAAATATATATAATTACAAGTGAAAATGAATCATTTAATCTCTCAATTAAATATATATGATCAAATATATGTAATAACAAGTGAAACATACTAGGTTACCTACAAGACACCAAATGAATCACTCAAATCTCATTCATTTCTATACATACCTATGATTTCAATATACTAAATCATTTAATATAGACGTAACAACAAGTTAAGCACATTCAATTAAGTATGCGTGATCAAATGAATCACTTAAATCTCACTCGTATCGAGACGAGTGATTTAGTGTGCGTATGGATACAAATGAATGAGATGTAACAACATGTTCAACTTATTGAACAAACTACAAGGGATCAAACTAAACTAATCCATAAGTCTCCTTTACATCCATATAAACTTGTGAGTTTTTATCATTTAAATCGTTGATCATAGATGTCATAACGAGTGAAATTCATTGGGTTAATTATAAGACACCAAATGAATCACTCAAATCTCATTTATTTTCACACAAACTTGTGATTTGAATTCACTTATTCTAGTAATATGGATGTAACAACAAGTTAAGCACATACAATTAAGTATGTGTGATCATTTGAATCACTTAAATCGCACTTGTATTGATACGAACTTGTGACTTCAATCATTTAGATCATGCACTATAGTTGTAACAATAAATTCAACTCATCGGACTAACTACACGCGTTTGTATCCACATGAACATGTGATTTCAATCATTTCAATCATTCATTATATATGTATTCCAAACGAACTTCTGGTATCAAAGCCACTAGGTCATTCTATACGTAAGTAAGAAATGGTCACGCACATTCAATTAAATACAAGTGATCAATTATATGTAATAACAAGTGAAAATGAATCATTTAATCTCTCAATTAAATATATGTGATCAAATATATGTAATAACAAGTGAAACATATTAGGTTACCTATAGGACACCAAATGAATCACTCAAATCTCATTCATTTTCATATAAAACCTATGATTTCAATATACTAAATCATTTAATATAGACGTAACAACAAGTTAAGCACATTCAATTAAGTATACGTGATCAAATGAATCACTTAAATCTCACTCGTATCGAGACGAGTGATTTATTGTGCGTATGGATACAAATGAATGAGATGTAACAACATGTTCAACTTATTGAACAAACTACAAGGGATCAAACTAAACTAATCCATAGGTCTCCTTTACATCCATATAAACTTGTGAGTTTTTATCGTTTAAATCGTTGATCATAGATGTCATAACGAGTGAAACACATTAGGTTAATTATAAGACACCAAATGAATCACTCAAATCTCATTTATTTTCACACAAACTTGTGATTTGAATTCACTTAATCTAGCAATATGGATGTAACAACAAGTTAAGCACATTCAATTAAGTATGTGTGATCATTTGAATCACTTAAATCGCACTTGTATTGATACGAACTTGTGACTTCAATCATTTAGATCATGCACTATAGTTGTAACAATAAATTCAACTCATCGGACTAACTACTCGCGTTTGTATCCACATGAACATGTGATTTCAATCATTTAAATCATTCATTATATATGTATTCCAAACGAACTTCTGGTATCAAAGCCACTAGGTCATTCTATACGTAAGTAAGAAATGGTCACACACATTCAATTAAATACAAGTGATCAATTATATGTAATAACAAGTGAAAATCAATCACTTAATCTCTCAATTAAATATAAGTGATCAAATATATGTAATAACAAGTGAAACACATTAGGTTACTTACAAGACACCAAATGAATCACTCCAATATCATTCATTTTCATACAAACCTATCATTTTAATCTACTAAATCATTTAATATAGACATAACAACAAGTTAAGCACATTCAATTACGTATGTGTGATAAAATGAATCACTTAAATCCCACTCGTATTGATACGAACTTGTGATTTAATTCCTTACATCGATCACCATAGATGTATGAACTAGTTCAACTTATTGAACTAACTACAAGGGATCAAACTAATGCATAGGTCTCCTTTTTATCCATACAAACTTGTAAGTTTTAATCATTTAAATCATTGATCAGAAATGTAACAACAAGTGAAACACAATAGGTTAACTACAAGACACCAAATGAATCACTCGAATCTCATTCATTTTCGCACAAACTTGTGATTTCAATCTACTAAATCATCTATTATAGACTTAACAACAAGTTAAACACATTCAATTAATTATGCACGATTATATGAATCACTTAAATCTCACTTGTATTCGTACGAACATGTGATTTCAATCCTTTAGAACGTTTCCTATAGATGTAACAACAAATTCAACTCATCGGACTAACTACACGTGTACAAATATAGTGACTTCAACCATTTGCATCCATATAAACTTGTGATTTCAACCATTTAAATCATTCATTATAAATGTAATAACAAGTGAAATACATTAGATTAACTATAAGTGACCAATATAGTGACTTGACACTCATTCATTTCCAAACGGACTTTTTTTTCAAGCCACTAAGTCATTCTATACGTATGTAACAAATGGTTACGCACATTCAATTAAATATAAGTTATCAAATGTATGCAAGAACAAGTAAAAATGAATCACATAATCTCTCGATTAAACATAAGTGATCAAATGTATGTAATAACAAGTGAAACACATTAAGTTACCTGTAAGACACCGAATGAATCACTCGAATCCCATTCATTTTCATATAAACCTATGATTTGAATTTACTAAATCATTTAATATAAACGTAACAAAAGTTAAGTACATTTAATTAAATATGCGTGATCAATTGAATAACTTAAATCTCAGTCGTATTGATGTGAACTTGTGCATCGATCACTATAGATGTAACAACATGTTCAACTTATCGTACAAATTAGAAAGGATCAAACAATGCATAGGTCTCCTTTATATCCATATAAACTTGTGAGTTTTAATTATTTAAATCATTGATCATGGATGTAATAACATGTGAAACACGTTAGGTTAACTATAAGACACCAAATGAATCACTCGAATCACATTCATTTTCATACAAACTTGTGATTTCAGTTCACTTAATCAAGCAACATGGATGTAACAATAAGTTAAGCACATCAATTAAGTATGTGTGATCATTTGAATCACTTAAATCGCACTTGTATTATACGAACTTGTAGTTTCAATCCTTTAGATCGTGCGCTATAGTCGTACCAATACGAGTCAGATTTAAGTGATTCATATGATCACGCATACTTTATTGAATGTACTTGACTTATTGTTATATCCATGTTAAATGATTTAGTAGATTGAAATCACAGGCTTGCATGAAAATGAATGAGATTTGAGTGATTCATTTGGTGCCCTATTGTTAACCTAATTCACTTGTTAAGCACATTCAATTAAATTACAAGTGAAACACATTAGCTTAACTATATGACACCAATTGAATCACTTGTTAAGGACATCCGTATTAAGAATCATTATAAATGTAACAACTAGTGAAACACATTAGGTAAACCATAAGACACCAAATGAATCACTCGAATCTCATTCATTTTCATACAAACTTGTGATTTCGATCTACTAAATCATTTAATATAGATGTAACAACAAGTTAAACACATTCAATTAAGCATGCATGATCATATGAATCATTTAAATCTCAGTTGTATTGGTACGAACGCGTGATTTCAATCCTTTAGATCGTTCACTATAGATGTAACAACAAATTCAACTCATCGGACTAATTACACGTATTCAAAGTAATGCATAGATCCCATTTGTATCCATATGAACTTGCGATTTCAATCATTCAAATCATTCATTATAGATGTAATGACAAGTGAAATACACCAGATTAACTGTAAGGGACCAAGTTAATGACCTGACTCCATTCATTTCCAGACGAACTTCTTATTTCAAGCCGCTAAGTCATTCTATACGTATGTAACAAATGGCTACGCACACTCAATTAAATATATTGATCAAATATATGTAATAACAAGTGAAAATGAATCATTTAATCTCTCAATTAAATATATGTGATCAAATATATGTAATAACAAGTGAAACATATTAGGTTACCTACAAGACACCAAATGAATCACTCAAATCTCATTCATTTCCATAAAACCTATGATTTCAATATACTAAATCATTTAATATAGACGTAACAACAAGTTAAGCACATTGAATTAAGTATGCGTGATCAAATGAATCACTTAAATCTCACTCGTATTGAGACGAGTGATTTAGTGTGCGTATGGATACAAATGAATGAGATGTAACAACATGTTCAACTTATTGAACAAACTGCAAGGGATCAAACTAAACTAATCCATAGGTCTCCTTTACATCCATATAAACTTGTGAGTTTTTATCGTTTAAATCTTGATCATAGATGTCATAACGAGTGAAACACATTAGGTTAATTATAAGACACCAAATGAATCACTCAAATCTCATTTATTTTCACACAAACTTGTGATTTGAATTCACTTAATCTAGCAATATGGATGTAACAACAAGTTAAGCACATTCAATTAAGTATGTGTGATCATTTGAATCACTTAAATCGCACTTGTATTGATACGAACTTGTGATTTCAATCATTTAGATCGTGCACTATAGTTGTAACAATAAATTCAACTCATCGGACTAACTACACGCGTTTGTATCCACATGAACATGTGATTTCAATCATTTAAATCATTCATTATATATGTATTCCAAACGAACTTCTGGTATCAAAGCCACTAGGTCATTCTATACGTAAGTAAGAAATGGTCACGCACATTCAATTAAATACAAGTGATCAATTATATGTAATAACAAGTGAAAATGAATCACTTAATCTCTCAATTAAATATAAGTGATCAAATATATGTAATAACAAGTGAAACACATTAGGTTACTTACAAGACACCAAATGAATCACTCCAATATCATTCATTTTCATACAAACCTATGATTTTAATCTACTAAATCATTTAATATAGACGTAACAACAAGTTAAGCACATTCAATTACGTATGTGTGATAAAATGAATCACTTAAATCCCACTCGTATTGATACGAACTTGTGATTTCAATTCCTTACATCGATCACCATAGATGTAAGAACTAGTTCAACTTATTGAACTAACTACAAGGGATCAAACTAATGCATAGGTCTCCTTTATATCCATACAAACTTGTAAGTTTTAATCATTTAAATCATTGATCAAAGATGTAATAACAAGTGAAACACAATAGGTTAACTACAAGACACCAAATGAATCACTCGAATCTCATTCATTTTCGCACAAACTTGTGATTTCAATCTACTAAATCATTTATTATAGACGTAACAACAAGTTAAACACATTCAATTAAGTATGCATGATTATATGAATCACTTAAATCTCACTTGTATTCGTACGAACATGTGATTTCAATCCTTTAGAACGTTCCCTATAGATGTAACAACAAATTCAACTCATCGGACTAACTACACGTGTACAAATATAGTGACTTCAACCATTTGTATCCATATAAACTTGTGATTTCAACCATTTAAATCATTCATTATAGATGTAATAACAAGTGAAATACATTAGATTAACTATAAGGGACCAATATAGTGACTTGACTCTCATTCATTTCCAAACGGACTTCTTTTTTCAAGCACTAAGTCATTCTATACGTATGTAACAAATGGTTACGCACATTCAATTAAATATAAGTTATCAAATGTATGTAAGAACAAGTAAAAATGAATCACATAATCTCTCGATTAAACATAAGTGATCAAATGTATGTAATAACAAGTGAAACACATTAAGTTACCTGTAAGACACCAAATGAATCACTCGAATCCCATTCATTTTCATATAAACCTATGATTTGAATTTACTAAATCATTTAATATAAACGTAACAACAAGTTAAGTACATTCAATTAAATATGCGTGATCAATTGAATCACTTAAATCCCACTCGTATTGATGTGAACTTGTGCATCGATCACTATAGATGTAACAACATGTTCAACTTATCGTACAAACTAGAAAGGATCAAACTAATGCATAGGTCTCCTTTATATCCATATAAACTTGTGAGTTTTAATTATTTAAATCATTGATCATGGATGTAATAACATGTGAAACACGTTAGGTTAACTATAAGACACCAAATGAATCACTCGAATCACATTCATTTTCATACAAACTTGTGATTTCAGTTCACTTAATCAAGCAACATGGATGTAACAATAAGTTAAGCACATTCAATTAAGTATGTGTGATCATTTGAATCACTTAAATCGCACTTGTATTGATACAACTTGTAATTTCAATCCTTTAGATCGTGCACTATAGTCGTACCAATACGAGTCAGATTTAAGTGATTCATATGATCACGCATACTTTATTGAATGTACTTGACTTATTGTATATCCATGTTAAATGATTTAGTAGATTGAAATCACAGGCTTGCATGAAAATGAATGAGATTTGAGTGATTCATTTGGTGCCCTATTGTTAACCTAATTCACTTGTTAAGCACATTCAATTAAATTACAAGTGAAACACATTAGGTTAACTATATGACACCAAATGAATCACTTGTTAAGGACATCCGTATTAAGAATCATTATAAATGTAACAACTAGTGAAACACATTAGGTAAACCATAAGACACCAAATGAATCACTCGAATCTCATTCATTTTCATACAAACTTGTGATTTCGATCTACTAAATCATTTAATATAGATGTAACAACAAGTTAAACACATTCAATTAAGCATGCATGATCATATGAATCATTTAAATCTCACTTGTATTGGTACGAACGCGTGATTTCAATCCTTTAGATCGTTCACTATAGATGTAACAACAAATTCAACTCATCGGACTAATTACACGCATTCAAAGTAATGCATAGATCCATTTGTATCCATATGAACTTGCGATTTCAATCATTTAAATCATTCATTATAGATGTAATAACAAGTGAAATACACTAGATTAACTGTAAGGGACCAACTTAATGACCTGACTCTCATTCATTTCCAACGAACTTCTTATTTCAAGCCACTAAGTCATTCTATACGTATGTAACAAATGGCTACGCACACTCAATTAAATATATTGATCAAATATATGTAATAACAAGTGAAAATGAATCATTTAATCTCTCAATTAAATATATGTGATCAAATATATGTAATAACAAGTGAAACATATTAGGTTACCTACAAGACACCAAATGAATCACTCAAATCTCATTCATTTCCATACAAACCTATGATTTCAATATACTAAATCATTTAATATAGACGTAACAACAAGTTAAGCACATTCAATTAAGTATGCGTGATCAAATGAATCACTTAAATCTCACTCGTATTGAGACGAGTGATTTAGTGTGCGTATGGATACAAATGAATGAGATGTAACAACATGTTCAACTTATTGAACAAACTACAAGGGATCAAACTAAACTAATCCATAGGTCTCCTTTACATCCATATAAACTTGTGAGTTTTTATCGTTTAAATCGTTGATCATAGATGTCATAACGAGTGAAACACATTAGGTTAATTATAAGACACCAAATGAATCACTCAAATCTCATTTATTTTCACACAAACTTGTGATTTGAATTCACTTAATCTAGCAATATGGATGTAACAACAAGTTAAGCACATTCAATTAAGTATGTGTGATCATTTGAATCACTTAAATCGCACTTGTATTGATACGAACTTGTGATTTCAATCATTTAGATCGTGCACTATAGTTGTAACAATAAATTCAACTCATCGGACTAACTACACGCGTTTGTATCCACATGAACATGTGATTTCAATCATTTAAATCATTCATTATATATGTATTCCAAACGAACTTCTGGTATCAAAGCCACTAGGTCATTCTATACGTAAGTAAGAAATGGTCACGCACATTCAATTAAATACAATGATGATCTACTCAATTAATATAAGTGATAAATATATGTATAACAAGTGAAACACATTAGTTACTTAAGACACCAAATGAATCACTCCAATTCATTCATTTCATACAAACCTATGATTTTAATCTACTAATCATTTAATATAGAGTAACAACAAGTTAAGCACATTCATTACGTATGTTGATAAATGATCACTTAATCCACTCGTATTGATACGAATTGTGATTAATTCCTTACATCGATCACATAGATGTAGAACTAGTTCAATTATTGAACTAACTAAGGATCAACTAATGCATAGGTCTCTTTATATCCATACAATTGTAAGTCATTTAATCATATGAGTAAACATTATCAAGATAATCACTAATTAATCACAAGTATTTAATTATCATTATAGACTAACAACAAGTTAAACACATTCAATTAAGTATGCATGATTATATGAATCACTTAAATCTCACTTGTATTCGTACGAACATGTGATTTCAATCCTTTAGAACGTTCCTATAGATGTAACAACAATTCAACTCATCGGATAACTACACGTGTACAAATATAGTGACTTCAACCATTGATCCATATAAACTTGTGATTTCAACCATTTAAATCATTCATTATAGATGTAATAACAAGTGAAATACATTAGATTAACTATAAGGGACCAATATAGTGACTTGACTCATTCATTTCCAAACGGACTTCTTTTTTCAAGCCACTAAGTCATTCTATACGTATGTAACAAATGGTTACGCACATTCAATTAAATATAAGTTATCAAATGTATGTAAGAACAAGTAAAAATGAATCACATAATCTCTCGATTAAACATAAGTGATCAAATGTATGTAATAACAAGTGAAACACATTAAGTTACCTGTAAGACACCAAATGAATCACTCGAATCCCATTCATTTTCATATAAACCTATGATTTGAATTTACTAAATCATTTAATATAACGTAACAACAAGTTAAGTACATTCAATTAATATGCGTGATCAATTGAATCACTTAAATCCCACTCGTATTGATGTGAACTTGTGCATCGATCACTATAGATGTAACAACATGTTCAACTATCGTACAAACTAGAAAGGATCAAACTAATGCATAGGTCTTTTTATATCCAATAAACTTGTGAGTTTTAATTATTTAAATCATTGATCATGGATGTAATAACATGTGAAACACGTTAGGTTAACTATAAGACACCAATGAATCACTCGAATCACATTCATTTTCATACAAACTTGTGATTTCAGTTCACTTAATCAAGCAACATGGATGTAACAATAAGTTAAGCACATTCAATTAAGTATGTGTGATCATTTGAATCACTTAAATCGCACTTGTATTGATACGAACTTGTATTTCAATCCTTTAGATCGTGCACTATAGTCGTACCAATACGAGTCAGATTTAAGTGATTCATATGATCACGCATACTTTATTGAATGTACTTGATTTTGTTATATCCATGTTAAATGATTTAGTAGATTGAAATCACAGGCTTGCATGAAAATGAATGAGATTTGAGTGATTCATTTGGTGCCCTATTGTTAACCTAATTCACTTGTTAAGCACATTCAATTAAATTACAAGTGAAACACATTAGTTAACTATATGACACCAAATGAATCACTTGTTAAGGACATCCGTATTAAGAATCATTATAAATGTAACAACTAGTGAAACACATTAGGTAAACCATAAGACACCAAATGAATCACTCGAATCTCATTCATTTCATACAAACTTGTGATTTCGATCTACTAAATCATTTAATAAGAAGTAACAACAGTTAAACACATTCCAATAGCATGCATGATCATATGAATCATTTAATCTCACTTGTATTGGTACGAACGCTGATTTCAATCCTTTAGATCGTTCACTATAGATGTAACACAATTCAACTCATCGACTAATTACACGCATTCAAAGTATGCATAGATCCCATTTGTATCCATATGAACTTGCGATTTCATCATTTAAATCATTCATTATAGATGTATAACAAGTGAAATACACTAGATTACGTAAGGGACCAACTTAATGACCTGATCTCATTCATTTCCAAACGAACTTCTTATTTCAAGCCACTAAGTCATTCTATAGTATGTAACAATGGCTACGCACACTCAATTAAATATATTGATCAAATATATGTAATAACAAGTGAAAATGAATCATTTAATCTCTCAATTAAATATATGTGATCAAATATATGTAATAACAAGTGAAACATATTAGGTTACCTACAAGACACCAAATGAATCACTCAAATCTCATTCATTTCCATACAAACCTATGATTTCAATATACTAAATCATTTAATATAGACGTAACAACAAGTTAAGCACATTCAATTAAGTATGCGTGATCAAATGAATCACTTAAATCTCACTCGTATGAGACGAGTGATTTAGTGTGCGTATGGTACAAATAAAATGAATGAAAAAACAAAAAAAAAACTACAAGGGATCAAACTAAACTAATCCAGGTCTCCTTTACATCCATATAAACTTGTGAGTTTTTATCGTTTAAATCGTTGATCATAGATGTCATAACGAGTGAAACACATTAGGTTAATTATAAGACACAAATGAATCACTCAAATCTCATTTATTTTCACACAAACTTGTGATTTGAATTCACTTAATCTAGCAATATGGATGTAACAACAAGTTAAGCACATTCAATTAAGTATGTGTGATCATTTGAATCACTTAAATCGCACTTGTATTGATACGAACTTGTGATTTCAATCATTTAGATCGTGCACTATAGTTGTAACAATAATTCAACTCATCGACTAACTACACGCGTTTTGTATCACATGAACATGTATTTCAATCATTTAAATCATCATTATATATGTATTCCAAACGAACTTCTGGTATCAAAGCACTAGGTCATTCTATACGTAAGTAAGAAATGGTCACGCACATCAATTAAATACAAGTGATCAATTATATGAATAACAAGTGAAAATGAATCACTTAATCTCTCAATTAAATATAAGTGATCAAATATATGAATAACAAGTGAACACATTAGGTTACTTACAGACACCAAATGAATCA
>NW_022205041.1:0-40904 GCF_008831285.2 Nymphaea colorata
CCCAACCCCAACCCCAACCCCAACCCCAACCCCAACCCCAACCCCAACCCCAACCCCAACCCCAACCCCAACCCCAACCCCAACCCCAACCCCAACCCCGCTCTTTAATAACAAATAGCAAAGATAATAACCTAAAGAAGATATGCACATATTAGATTCATTTTAGTTTATAAGATTTGAATATTTTTTAATTTTAGAGCAATGTCCAACATGTTCAGCACCAAGTAAACCATTTTCCACTCAGGAGCGATTACGATCGCGGCATCAACACCTTCTCACCCGAAGGACGCATCTTCCAAGTCGAATACGCCATCTAAGCCATCAAGGTACGCAACATTCCATGTAGCTGGGATCCTCTGCCATCGGTATTAAGTGCGCAGAAGGAGTGGTCCTCGCTGTGGAACGCAGACTCAACTCCACCCTCATCGTCCCCGAGTCCATCGAGAAGATCTTTGAGATCGACTCCCACATCTGCTGCGCCGCCAGCGGAGTCATCACCGACGCCCGCACCCTCATCGAGCACGGAAGAGTGGAAGCGCTCAACCACCGCTATACCTATCTGGAGCCCATCACCGTGAAGGCCCTCACTCAGACCATTTCCGACCTCGCTCTCAACTTCGGAGAGGGAGACCCCTCTTCTCGCAAGAAACCCATGTCCCGCCCTTACGGAGTGGCGCTTCTCATCGCAGGAGTCGACGAGAGAGGGCCCTGCATCTACCAGACTGACCCATCTGGCACCATGATCGAGTATAAGGCCAAGGGAATCGGAGCAGCCGAGGAAGGCATCCAGTCCATCCTCAACGAAAAGTACAACGAGGTAAGGACTAATTGATGTAGAAAATGAGTCTGGAGGATGCGAAGAAGCTGGCCCTGTCTGCTCTGAAGGAGACAATGGAGGAGAAGATCAGCAAGAGCAACGTGGAGATGATGGTGATCGCCAACGACCGACAGCTGGTGGAGCGCGTCTCCACGGACGACATCAAGCGCTACCTGGAGAAGCTGCAGTGATTGCTATTCTGTAACATTCTATAATTGCAATACGGGGGTATGTATGGATAACTATCTAACTTATTTGCGGATAATTAACGATCTTTTTTCATAATAATTCGTTGGTTGCTAAGATGAACGTTGAAGCCAAAGACCGATACGAGAAGTGTGAGCGCCTCGGAGAAGGCACCTACGGAGTGGTATTCAAGGCGCGCGACTCACTCCTCAAGGATTACGTCGCCATCAAGAAGATCAAGCTAGAGAACGAAGATGAGGGTGTCCCATCTACTGCTATGCGTGAGATTGCGATCCTGAAGGAGCTGCAGCCACACCCCAACATCGTCCAGTACATTCCGATTTACCTAGTTTGCGCGAAGTTGTGTACGTCCCTGCCGAGAAGAAGCTCAACCTGGTGTTTTAGCTAGTTGACTACGACCTCAAGAAGTACATGGGAGAGCACAAGCAGAGCATGACTCCCTACCAGGTCAAGCTCTTCCTCTTCCAGCTCTGCAACGGACTCAACTACTGCCACGCCCGCAGGATCATCCACCGCGACCTTAAGCCCCAAAACCTCCTCATCGACAAGGCAGGAACGCTCAAAATTGCCGATTTCGGACTCGCCCGCGCTTTCAGTCTCCCCATCAAGACCCTCACTCACGAAATCGAGACCCTGTGGTACCGTGCTCCCGAAGTCCTGCTCGGACAGAAGCAGTACAGTCTCGGAGTGGACATCTGGGCCGTCGGATGTATTTTCGCTTAACTGGTCGAAAAGAAGCCGTTATTCTGTGGCGACAGTTAAATTGACCAGATCTTCAAAGTCTTCCAGTTCCACGGGACACCCACCCCCGCCCAGTGGATGAACGTCCACAACCTGCCTGACTTTAAGCCCACCTTCCCCAAGTTCAAGGGAGTCAATCCCGAAGTCTACTTTAAGAATTTCGACAAAGTGGCTCTTGACCTTTGCATGAAGATGCTGCAGTTAGATCCTGCTCGCAGGATATCGATGAAGGAGGCACTAAAGCACCCCTATTTCAACGACGTAAGGCCAGAAGACCTCTAACGCTACCGCAGATGATCATTAATTAGCTTATTTTACTCTAAAAGCCAATATGCAACTCTATATATGTGGAAACTTCCAATCTGACTTTGGCCATTTGCCAACAGTGTCCGGAAAGTCCACTTTATCTTTTGTCTATAATTTAAATATTTTTTAAATATGAGCGACCCTACGATCCTGTAGCAGGTGGCGCACCTGACGAATGAAGAGATCCGCAACCGCATCAAGATGTTCGAGGCCAACATGAAGCAGTACAAGCTGGAGACCAGCAAGATCACGCACGACTCCAAAAAAGTCGATGAGGCGCTCAAGGACAACCGCACCAAGATCAAGCAGAACAAGCAGCTCCCCTGGCTCGTCTCCAACGTCGTAGAAATTCTCGACATCGAACCAGAAGTAGATGCTGACGGCCAGATGGATCTCGAGGAGAAACCAGAGGATAAATGCATCGTCGTCAAGACCAGCACCCGCAACACAATCTTCCTGCCCGTCCCCGGCTTAGTCGATTCGGCTGAGCTCAGACCTGGAGAGCTGGTGGGAGTCAACAAGGATTCATACATCCTCTTGGAGAAGCTGCCTGCCGAGTACGATTCGCGAGTGAGGTCGATGGAGCTGGAAGAGAAGCCGTCTGAAGAGTACACTGATATTGGTGGTCTGGATAAGCAAATCTAAGAGCTGAGAGAAGCCATTGTGCTTCCCATCACTCACAAGGAGAAGTTCAAGAACATCGGCATTCGTCCTCCCAAGGGATGCCTGATGTTCGGTCCTCCTGGCACAGGGAAGACCATGATGGCGCGTGCCTGTGCAGGACAGACCAAGGCCACCTTTCTGAAGCTGGCAGGCTCCAACCTCGTCCAAATGTACATCGGTGATGGACCAAAGATGGTCCGCGATGCCTTTGCGCTTGCTAAAGAGAAGGCACCCACCATCATCTTCATCGACGAAATCGACGCCATCGGAACCAAGCGTTTCGACAACGATAAGTCAGGAGACAGAGAGGTGCAGCGTACTATGCTTTAACTGCTAAACCACCTCGATGGGTAACTAATTCAATGATGAAGTTTTTCTCCCAACGATGACATCAAGGTCATTTGCGCTACCAACCGTCCCGATGTCTTGGATCCCGCTCTCATGAGATCAGGTCGTCTGGATCGTAAGATCGAGTTCCCCTTACCTAATGAGGACGCCAGAGGACAGATCCTGAAGATCCACTCTCGTAAGATGAACCACAAGGAAATCAACTTCGTTTAGTTGGGTAAAATTGAGTTTACGCAGCAAGGTCGACAGAGGACTTCAATGGCGCCATGTTGAAGGCGGTGTGCGTGGAGGCAGGAATGAACGCGCTGAGGAGAGGGGGCAGCTACCTGGAGCACGAGGACTACGTGGAGGGAATCATGCAGGTGCAGGCCAAGAAGAAGAGCCATCTCAACTACTATGCCTGATTCTGTAGCTTATTCGCAGTATAGTGGGTTTGCATTCGGTACACTCTAAGTGGATTGGGATGGTGGATATTTGGAATGTTTAAATAATGGACGAAATCAGTTGTTCTTTTCAGCTGCTTCACGGGCCTTCTTTTGTCTCTTGCCCTCGTTGCGCTGGTTGTTCCACTCCTGGCGGATGGATCTGTAGGCGCTGGACTTGCGGAGACTCTCGAGCTGGAGCTTGCTGACGGAACGCACTCTCTTCACGAGGGTGGGCAAGACGTTGACAACTGGAGCAGTAGCAACAGTCTGTTGATCCTGAGTAAATGGGAAGCGTACCTTGGGGGTGTCATTGACGATGCCAGTCTTGGCCTTGGTGACAAGGTGGGATTCATGTCTGGGATAGAGGACCAGCTTGCTGAGGTAGTTAGTGAGTCTGGCCTTGTTGGCTTCGAATCCTTCTTGGCTGCGGTTCTTGCGACGGTGGTCAATGGCGATGCCGACGGAGCGGGCGAACTGGAGTCCGAGACCGACGGACTTGATTTCTGCGAGGGTGAATCCCTTTCCGAGTCTGGGTCTGTGGTTGTAGCGGATGGTCTGGCAGCGGACTGAGGGACGGAGGGTGTCGAGGGGGCGTGGAGCGATGGCGGCGGCTCTGGCTCTGCGAGCTTCGAGTCTTCTGTGCTTGCGACCGGCCTGGTTGAGCCAGACGCGGACGTTGCGCTGCCAGTGCTTGCGCAGATGGACGTTGGGGATCACGTTGTTGTGCTTAACCATTCCTAATAATCACAATATTATTTAATAATTAATTAATATTACATCGATCTCCAAGCATTTCTTCATAGACTTTTTAACTCAGAATCCGCTAATTGCATTTTCGTCAAGAAAGTAATACTATTAAATTGGGTTAATGACCCATGCATCTTTATTTATTATGAAAGTTCTTGCCGAAATATATGGAAGATATTGGATTTTAGGAGTACAGAATGGCTTTGAAATATAAGGGATAAGGATTGGCTTGATGATCATGGCACAAGTTGATCATTAATATTTGGAAATATGAGATTAAATTTACTGAATATCATAAATTATAAGTCATATGAAGGAAACAGTGAACGATTAAGAAGAACAGATGCAGCTAGCAACATACCAGCCACAATTGGCTAAGCCATATCCTTCAGTTCTCACCAAATACGTGCTTAAAAAGGCCCTGACTGCTATATTTGTCTCACTTTTGCTCCTTATTTTATTTGTTTTGATCTATCAGCCAATTCAGTGGCCAAATTACATCATCCACTATGGTACTGACTCATCAAAGACTTTGAAAGCTGCGGATAAAAAATAGCGCAATAATGATGCTTCATCTTTGAGGAATTAACAAATTAATAGTTAGAAAATATAATAATTTACCAAAAATAGCAACAAGCTCATAACATAGCCGATTCCACAAAACTTATAGGGTCTTGCCTAAACTAAGCATTAATCATAGGAATCTAAACTCCTTTAGAGTCAGTAGTTCTAATTTTTGAAGCAAAAAGAAGGAAAGATGAAGATAGAAGATGGCACGATAAGCATCATAGACACTCTTAAGATGAATGCCAACCATCAGAGGTAAAATATGTGAGATAAAGATTCGGATAGTTTGCATACTCGAAAGAATAGCAGCTGAAAAGGAGTGATTTCTTAAAGGGAAGGATCGGAATGGTTGCCAATCCACAAGTGAACGAGGGCCTCTACATGAGCATGTTCAACTTAGAAATCGACTAAAGCCTACTTGCATACAAGTCCGCGCTGTTCCCACTCTAATACTAGAAGGCTAGACGACAATATGATCTTGAAAGTATCCAGGAATAGCTGCCGATTTGTGTCATTACGCCTAGCTACAATAACAATCATAACTTTAGGGTATAACTCAATCTCAACTCAATATTCACTCAAAATTACTCCAATTACTTCGTAATCATCATCAACGATGCCTCTGAAGATAACAGCTAGCTTATGTTTAATAAATACTTGTAATTTTACTCCATACCAAAAGATCGCTATATCTTCATAAACAATCAATAGCACAAAGGAGCTTTGTATAATATATTCACAACGGCAAATAGATACTGCAGTCAGGACTCAATCGTGATGAGTATCGATGGAGATGATGAACTTATCGGCAGGAATGTCTTCAAAATATTCAATGCAGAGTATCAAAGACTCAGTGCTGGAGTTATTTACTCCAACTTTTACTACTACGACCAACAAGGCAGAAAGATAGTCAGTGGCTTTACAGAAAAGTATTCCGAAGAATAAAAAGAAAGAAATATGTATCGAATAGTTCCTATGAGATTTTCGCAATTAAGATCATTCAGAAGAACGCTTCTTAATTCAATCAAATAATAAGACTTGAGAGATGAAAATGGGTAGTTTTATGAAATAGCTTCAGATATGGCACTGTATTTTCCTTTGCTTGAGCTTTCATGTGGCAGGAATTACAAGATAGAGGGATTTCACTACTTATACAATATCAACACTGGCTACAATGACTATCTTTAGAGAGATTTTCAGCTTTAGAAAGACCATTAGATAAGAAAGAAGAAAACATACGCTTGTCATAAAGACTTCATCACCAAAGCACATCAAAATCCCTGATTTTTATTGCCTTTCTTTTTATTTTCTCAAATTTGCGTCAATTAATTATAGTTCATGAGCAATCTGATCGAAGCAGAGACGAATCCAACCAGCACAGTCGTCATATTTGGAGGCTACTGTTTCACTGGAGTCACCATGCTCAGCTATTTTGCATATCGAAGCTTCAGAACCGTCGAGGAGAGGGTAAAGATTGACAGGGAAGCTGGCCAAAGATTGACTCTTTCCAAAATGAAATCGATCGGCGGACTATACAAAGCTGTACGCGTTCATTCATGTAGGTCTTTGCAGCGGGGGTTTACCTTGCAGGATTCGTATATTTCGCCTGGAACCTCAATCTCAATGACAGAGTTTTTCAGTCCTGTATCAAGAAAGACGCCGAGTATATGAATAAAGTCAAGCTTGACCCATTCTTTCAGGATTTTTACATTCTGAATACCATGAGATACTTTGGAATAAGCGATAAGCTCATCAAAAAGACTGCTGACGAGCTGAAGGAAAAAGTGAAAGCCAACGAAGGAAAGTAAGTAAAGCAGGGAATGCTGGTGGATTTCGAAAAAAGTATCATATCACTAGCTGTTAAAATAGGCGGCTAGTCTAAAATGTCAAAGATAGACGAGCTAAAGTGAAACTTGGGCCAGCTTGTATATGTTGTAGATAAATTTTAATCTTGAAGGCTCTTATTCATTCAAAGATGGGTTCATTCCTTTGTAAAAGAGGAGATGTTGATGTGATCTTCCCTCCAAAATCTTTTTGAATTTGAATTGATAATAGGGGATTGAGTATAACTGTAAGGCTGCAAATCAATCAGAACCTGTCTCCTCTGATTCTCTTGGCGAGTTGGAGGTCTCTGGTCATGATGGTGACTCTCTTGGCATGGATGGCGCAGAGGTTGGTGTCCTCGAAGAGGGAAACGAGGTAGGCCTCAGCGGCTTCCTGGAGGGCAAGCACGGCGGAGCTCTGGAACCTGAGCTCTTGCTTGAACTCGTGGGCGATCTCACGGACGAGTCTCTGGAAGGGGAGCTTTCTGATGAGGAGGTCAGTTGACTTCTGGTACTTCCTGATTTCTCTGAGGGCAACTGTTCCGGGTTTGAAGCGGTGGGGCTTCTTGACGCCGGTGGTGACGGGAGCGCTCTTCCTGGCGATCTTCTGGGCAACCAGCTGCTTTCTGGGGACCTTCTGGGCAGTTGACTTTCTTGCGGTTTGTTTAGTTCTAGCCATCGTGTGTTAAATATTATCAAAATTCCATCGTGTTTATAGTCCCACCTATCCTATACAAATCAACGCTAAAATATGATTGGCTAAAATAATATAAGGAGTGCAAATGTTTAGGCTGGTGATGGCGCCAAAAAAATATTAGCGTCAACAATCTCTCCACCTGCTATGACGAAAATAAGCCATACTTGGCAACAGGATCGCCATCACGCATGCGGTCAAATATGAAAAAAATATGCTTTGAAAGCTTTGTTTCACTCAGTTCTAGAATATATGACTTAAGATGATAAATAACGATCATTCATGTCCTCCTATTTGCGAGCCTTTACAATCCATTATTATTTTTGGAGCAGACGCCATGAGGACATGTCACTCCTCCGCACTCGTAGCAAAACTCTTGACTGCATCTGCATTTCATAGTGGCGCATCCCAAGTTCTTCTCCACCCAGAATTTGCATCTTGGGCATTGCTTGAACCTGGCTCCTCTTGCGAATTTCACGAAAGATTGATCCTCAGAGCTCATGCCCGTGTATTAACGGTATTCTGCGCAAGTCATGTTTTGGTGGAAGTCACATCGGCATTTTAGACAGTATTGCTTGTGGCATTTGCGGCAGGAGAAGTCACTGACTGAGGGATCGTATTCGAATAGAAAGTTGCAATCAGGAGTCGGACACCACGATGTATTATCTCCATTCCGCTCCACATATTGATTCATCATGAAGTCCTCATGCTTCTTATGCAACTCTGGGGTCATAAAGTTCGATAGTTCTTCGTGTGCTAACTCAATCCCACAGTATTAGCTGGGGCATTTGACGACTCCCTGCCCATTCTCAATGCTATTCTTGACGTGCTAGTAGAGACACTAGAAATGGTAGACGTGTGTACAGTCCAGGATAATAACCTGTTCTGGCTGCATTATTTATGAGCAAATAGTACACTAATTTTAGGTGAAATTAAGACTCATCAAGATGCTTTCCTTTGGGTTGTATGCTCTCTACGCATTCATGAAGTAGTTTTCGTCCTCCATTGTTCTCTCCACAAGGCCCTGCACTAAATCTTGGTACTTCAAAATGCTGTGATCGTAGTCTTTGCTATGCCGGCTCCTGTTGTGCTAGCTTTAAATCTTTTTGAGCGAACTTATGAAGATGTGGATGGCATTCGTTCTGCTCAGGGTTCCCATCTCAATCCAGTCATAATAGACATCCATCATCTCTAATAGTCCTGATATCTTGGCATGGCTGAACGGAATGCCTAGGTAGCCAAGCACTACCCCCTTAAGCAGCATGAGAAATTACCCAGTGCTATGTCTATCAGTCATGGCTCTGAGGGTCTGCTCATCGTTCATCTATACTTATTGCATTCAATCTAGATAAAAATATAATCGATTAACTTTCTATAGCCTATACTTGCAATAAATATAATATTACAAGAGAGAAGAGTCCAAATATGGTAAAGAGGACCTTTGATATAAATAAATCATCTGACTGTTATTATTGATTAACAATAAAATATAATTAATTCATTCATAAATCACAATGAGCACTGCAAATATAGTCGCTGAAGTGGTTAGACACATAATAAAACAAGGAAAAGACGCCTTGCATGATCAGTTCATCAATAAAGAAAAAGTTCCGCCTTTTACTAGCAAACAATCTTCATCTAACTACGAATAGATGGTCATTCATGGCGGATATCAAACCGAAAATCACAAAAAGTATGCAAGGATTGGGTTCAAAAAGGACAATATACCTGAAAGCATACCGAAAGATAATTTGGCAATCAAATCTCATTCTGTCACCCATCAAACTAAATCATTCACTAAGACCTCACCAGCTTTGAAATCCACACATCAAAGTACGATAAATGAGATTTAGAGTTTTACTCCTCCAAGAAAAGGAACAGAAATAACCACAATCTATCCGATTTTAACTTGCCTTTGGACAATTCTCCGAAACAGAAATAAAATCGGTTCGTCAAATTAGATGAAAACAATCATAATAGGATCGTTATTGATCGAGTCAAGCAACGGATCGAGAATGAGTAGGAAAGAATGAGAGAAAAGAAAAGGTTGAAGATGCTGGCAGAGTATGAATAGAAACTTTAAAACTAAGTCTTCAAGAAATAGGTATCAATATCGTAATCAAGAGATAAGATCGTCAAGCATCAAAGGAAAAACTTCTATAAAGCCACATGAAAAAGGGTGAAAATTTTAAATTCAACTTTGACAATGATGGGGAACTCATCCTTTTTGAGTCTTCAAATCATCTCAAAAGAAACTATCCTCCTCAAACAGCGTATAATCAATATGATTAAGTTTCAAGATCCAGTCAGACATTTAGGAAATATAAGATATCCCACCAAATCAAACAAAATTCGATCGACAAAAATCTCTAAACTTCAAGGTGAAAGATAATATAGATAACATACACCCTCTTTAGCGCAATTACAATGAAAACCAAAGGATTAGATCAGCAAGAGGATAAGCATTCGCTTCAGCAGTCATGAAAACTGTCAATTTATCAAGAATTTCAATGAACGGGTCACTGATTGAGGTCGATGCTGAGCAGTTCATGAAAAGAAACGACCTTTTCAATAATAACCATAGCAGACAAACCTCAAGTATTCCTTATTTGCAGCCTAAAGTTGGGACAGTCTATACTGAAATAGCCACGAACCAGGTAGTAGGATCGAGCAAAGAGCCACATTCATCAACTACTGCGATTGCCAAAGAGGATACGTCTTTTTCATCACGTGATGCCTCAAAAAGAGGAAGAGCGTTTGACGGATTCTACCACCAGCATGACCGAAAATATTCAAAAACTGCAAGAGTGATAGGAAACCGCGATTAAGAGAGCGAAGATATCATCAAGACATCAACCAGGCCCATTAAAACCGCCAAATAAAGTGGAAGATAGGGGCCTAATTCAGAGAGGCGGCCTCAGACATCCGTCTATCGAGGAAAGATAACTACAGCTAACTAAAAATTAGTCCAAAGTTTGCTTTAATAATGATTTTTACACCCATCATCAAAGAGTTTATCTATCTATGATGCCCATGCTTAGTAATGAATTAATGAGTGATTAATGATTTTCAATATGGCATGTTATAATATTAATGCGATGAAAGGCCAATAAATAAGTCCCTGGACCTTCCTCAAGGAGAAATACTAAATATAAGCCTAGAAATAAGACGGCAAGCCAACGAAGAAGCAAAATGTCCGGCTGCCGAAGGTGGCAAAGACTCGATAATCAATGAGCAAGCAATAAAATTAGATCTTTCGAGGGTAACCGCGGAGCCATTTACATCCTAGAAACTTCAAAACGATGGTCCTAACTGAGCATTAACTCATGTATTCGAATGAAGTGCTTCCTTTGAAAAAGAAGACCGAACCCATCCTTTGCAAAGATGATGAAATCGACATAAAATTGCTTAATGAAGCAGACACTCTCGATTATTTGAACAAAATGAAACTATTACTAACAGTTATTCGTTCCTCGTTTGAAGAAAACAAAGAAAAACCTAAAATAAACCTCGATTAAATCCGCAGGGATAAACAGTCAGTTGCCTCCATCGAACAGCCCTATGTAGTCGTATCGACTCGAATTCATGACAAGAAAGGAGATTTTAACATGTCGGCCATACGCAATATACTGAAAAAGTAGTACGAGGGCATTAGTTATCTAAAAAACAAGCAAAAATGCAAAAAAACTAGTCACATTTTATCTCTAAAGCTCAAATTGACCGACCATCCCCAAAAAATGCCATGATTTCTTCATTTCTATCTGTGTTTTTACTATTTTTTCTTATGAAAAATCAGTAATTTTGGTGCAGTAAGCTATCTGTGGCCTCTGGTAAAGGACTCAATTTATTATGAGCGTATTATTATTCATCATCTGTGCACTTCGAACGGGGTTTTCTTGATGCTTGGCGTGTTTGTTGATTAAATTAATACTTATTATGGATGATCAGCTTATATCTAACTCGCCCCGACCTTTTTTCAGTCTTCCAGGAAGGCTCTAATATGTTGATAAATGCAATATGGATCATTACTGAAATATTGTAAACTTTCTAAATAATGCCTCCTTTTTCAAAGGTCCATTAGGGCCATCGCCTGTTTCTTCTCATTTGGTCTAAAAAGTCCAATACATTTTATTCAACATTTGAATTCAATATTAAGGAAAATTGAGAAACTCCAAAGCGGAAATCTATTGTCGTAAAGTGTCGTAAGGGTCCCATTAATTTTCTATAGTTCTTTTGTTAAGGCCTGGACACATACATTCATTTGTTCGATAAAAAACTTTGTATTTAAATCATAAAACTCAGCGACTGTTTTTGGATTTGCGAAGCTCCAGGGGTAGTATCCTGCCATAGAAACGATTCTTGACCTGGTTTTAGCTTCGATTGTAGAGTTACTCGGCTATGCTTTTCCATTTTTTTCCAAACATATTATATAGTTCGATGAGCTTCAAATCCTACTCGAGAGTCCACGGCTATTTGCTAATATTAGGCATGAGTGCATTGACGTATCTTTACCTCAATTGCTTGGGTTTGCGATCTAAATGATGATTGATTTACTTTCGAAGTATATGCTGAGCTCCTTCCAATTGAGTCCGTAGTTAGTGACTAACTGAATCAAGAGCTTATCTTCCTCCTCGGACCAGAAACCTCGCTTATCATCTTTCTTGTTCTCGAGGCGTTTGAACCTGGAATAGCACATTTTGACGCTTCTTCCGTCCATCTATTCGGCAATCTGCGTCCATCGCATCCTTTTGCTCACCAGGGACATCAGTTTGTAATCTTCCTCGGAGGACCACGGTTGTTTCTTCTTTTCATATCCAGCCTCCTTCAAATCTTTGATCGTGATGGAAATATTCTCCATAATCTATGATTCAATATCTTCAGCATCTTTTTATTCTATTTTGGGGACCTCAGTGGGTGATGGGGGTTATTGAATGCATTCAATGGGTTTTTCTGATGACTGCGGTTCCACTTCGTAAGTATTGACGTGGTAGTAGTAGTAAGAGTTAAAATCGTTTTGTAGAAAGGGAAAGTACATTATTTTTAATATATATTATAACAAAAATCAAGGTTAACATAAAAAGATGTATGTGGAAGATCAAATGAGAGCTCAATAAACATCATTCTCGAGATTTTTCACTTACGCCCTCAATTTACTTCAAATCCTCACCATATTTTTCAAAGAAAAAAACGTTTTTATTATGGACCCCCAATGACCATTTTATCACTTACGACGCCAGATTATAAATCCTCAGTGAGATTTAATCGTGAAACACATTTTTCTCAATGAATTTTGGCTAGCTGACTTCTCGAATTTTATTATTTAAATCAGTTATAAGAGTCTTTATATATCAGCATGCCCCAAGAAAGGCAATAATCCTGAAGATAAGTTAATAACTTGTCTATTTATTTTATAATCATCCAAAGTTCATGACTTTTGAACCTCATATAGCAAAATTTGTGTTTCTTTATAATCTTTTAGGGGAACATGGAAGAAAGAAGAATGCGCAAACCAGCCTTTAAATACAGAATTGATAAAAAGAGTAGCTAAATCACACTATCAGAAAACCTCATCCCAATCGGCAGGAAGATCCTTGCGATTAACGACGGCTTTTGTTGGAATCTTGAGCGCGGACTTCAATGGCTTTGACTTAGATTTCAATTTTTAGAGGTCCACAAGCTTCTCCGGAGGCACCATGAAGCAGGGCTTCATTTTTTTACTGATTAAATCCATCTAAATAAGCTAAAATGTACCCATGAAATCTTCTCAAAAGCTGCATGCTTTTTCAGATTTAGGAATGATCCGCCCAAACGGGATTCGGGGTTTTTGTTCAAGAGCAAGGTGATCAAGTTTTAACATTGGGATCTTTCATGTGTTTGGGGAATTTCAAAGGATTTTTCAAGATCTATTGGTAGATCTGAAGCGGATCCTCGGCATCTTCTCCGAACGGCACGAATCCTGCCATGAATTCGTAGAGACGATACCTAGTGACCAAAGATCAACGGGGAAGGAGTATCCCTTACCTGCAAGGGTTTCAGGAGCCATATAGTTGGGTGTTCCAATCATGGTGAAGGTTTTTTCAGTCCCATTTAATTTTTTGCAGGTTCCCAAGTCAATAAGCTTTAGATACCGTCAGCGCACACCATGACGTTTTCAGGCTTGAGATCCCTGTAGATGAAGGACTTCTCGTGGAAGGTCTCAATGATGTGAAGCAGTTGAGCTCCATAGAACATGGTCTGCTCGGCGTTAAGCAGGCCGATCACTCTGATGGCATCGAAGAGCTCCATTCCGTTGATGAATTCAGTCAAGAAGTAGATGTAGTGTTCGTCCTTGTAGGAGCGGATGAACTCCATGACGAAGGGAGAGGTGATGGCGTTTAGGGCACATTTTTCGTTGGCCAAATGCTTTTCAAGCTTGGTCTTGATGGTCTCGTATTTAGAAATGCATTCAATGCGTAAAAGTTTTGCTTGGGGCGTCGCCAACCAAGAAGACGTTTCCAACTGGCCTTCTCCCAGTTCTTCATCACTTAAAACTATTCTAGTTTCAAGTTTTTAGATATTTCGTTCAAATTGGTCCTATTGTTCTTCTGAGCCTCCATCGCCTTCAGGATCGATACGCTGTTGGCGACGGCATCGGCATAGGAGCATCCAAAGGACTTGATAACTTCGTTGAGAGTGGCCCATGCAACCTTACCATTATCTTTCATTCTAATCTCGCATTTGTAGTTGTCAGTTGGGTCAGCCAGAGCAGATTCTCCGTAAATTTGGCATTCTTTGACTGGTCTGAGATGATGTACTGACCCTCAGCGATGAAGAAGATGGAGTTTCTGCAGAGGTCCTATTTTCTCACCAAGAGTTCGCCCTGCTTCACGTTCTTGATCTTGAAGCAATCGATAGCCCTCTCGATGTATTACTCACTCAGTTTCTCGAAATATTTTGAGCCCTTCAGGGTGGCTCTTGCTTCATTCCTCATAATGATGAGGGGCAAGCTTCTTCCGAGAGCATTTTAGATGTCCTCAACCCCAAGGCCATCACCTCAGCATCTTCAACCACCCGAACAGTTTCTCTTCTAACGCTACCTTTTGTCAAACTAGCATACTCCTCAAAGGAATCCCCTTTCAGGATATGCCCCTGGAAGTCACCGCCCTTGAACCTTCCAAGTTTTCCTGATTTAGGATGTACATGGAGGCAGCCAGTTCTCCCTCCTTGCAAATATCGCTGTTCTTCTCAAATCTTTGGTTGAGAGCGATGGATGCAAGCTTGTCCTTTTGACTTGGAGTCAAGTATTCTAAATTATTGATTTTTACTGAAAAATTGGTTCTTTTCAATGAAGCTTCTATTTTCCTTGTAATTTTTGGTGATCATGGAGGAAACGGCATTTCTAAAGGTCTCGCGATCGATGAACCACAAAAATGATGGTTTTAGGGCTTTGATTGAAGCTGATCTTGGCGCGGAATAAAGTAGGGCCAGTTATCCGAATCCTTCTCCAGGCTCAATGCATCTCTTGGAGACTCCGTTTATCTAGACGACTAGTTTGCCCTCATGCAGGATGAAAAAAGAGCTGGCCATGCTATTTTGCTTCATGAGGTATTGTCCTTCATTGACCTTGCAGAGCTTGAATTTTTCGAGCAGCAGCTCCTTAATTTCTTTATCCTCGATGAGTGAGGAAAAGGTGAAATGGGTCTTTAAGCTTTTGAGGATGAGTGCCTTGTCGTTGATGGTCTTTTTTTGGATGATTTATATGAAATTCTCATAGATTTCGTTGTCATAGATGGCTCTCAATGCGCCCATTTTTCTTGTCTTTCTTTTACCCTGAACATAGGAGGATAAGTACTTCTTCAAGGGGGACTTAGTTTTTGATGCTTTCAAGCTTGAGGTCGGTGAGGGAGCTGAGCAGCCTGTTATCCTTTCTGTCAAGATTTTCCATTGATTTAGAATATTATAGAACTAGTTTGATTCCATTTCAAAAGAAGAAATTCAAAGGCATAGTCAAAACGCACCGTTTTTGTAACAAAACAGTCCGATTATACTTCGCAACCGACAACACACTTGCAAAAATTGCCAAAGAAACAATTTGATCATTAATATAGAAACAATTTAATCTAATTTTTAGATAATTTATACCTATCTGTCTATCGAAACCAATTACCAAATCAAATAACACAAGTGAAATAGATCTATCCCTGAACATACGATCCATGGTTGGGGTTGGGGTTGGGTTGTTGGGGTTGGGGTTGGGGTTTTGGGGTTGGGTTGGGGTTGGGTTGGGGTTTAATCATCGATTCCTCTTCTCTTGAACTGATTTAGCGATTCTTTACCGTAACTTTTTGCTACGCTCGACTGGCGCTATCCTTTTCCAGAAGACTCACCAACTATGCCTCAGTTACTCTGTTTTTGAGGACGCCGTTTCTGGCAGCGTTGATGATGGAATTCTCGATGCCAACAGCCTTCTCAGGCTTGACAGTTTTAATCTTCATCACTACATTCCCCCAAATGTACATCTCTCCTTGGCCTCAGGAGTCAGCAGCTGAGCCAAAATGGCTTGTCTTTGCTCTTCGGCCTCTCTGAATAAACGGAATCATTACTGTCTTTGAGCCTCCTCGGCCATTTTCTTTTCGTAGGCGTTTGGATCCATGAATGCAAATATTTATATTGATTTAAATGGAGGTTTTCATTATATGCTCTCGAAGGATTAAAGTGGTCCATTTCTGTGAGAAGTGAAGCGGCTATATAAGCGATAGAATATCATTTTCAAACCTATTCATCCTCAGCTTAAAGTTCAGATACCTTGTGGTGGTTTGCAGGTTTCTTCTCTTTGTCCTTACGTTAGACTTCGTTGACGAACTCATCTAGCTTAGTCTCGTCGGCGTTTCTCATAACAAGAGCGTTAAAATTGCCGCCTTAGTATTAACCTCGACTGTTATACTTCATCATTTTTTTATATTTGTTAATCTCTTCCTTCCGCTCAGCGTATTTCCATATAAGGAAAGGACGCCAATAGTTCTCATCTGAGTATTTGAAGAATCCTGGCTTTTTGTTCTTTTTCTTTTAGACCTCATGCACTGACTAACCTCCTTCCAACAGCGCCTACTATGCTTCTCTTTTGATGGATTCATCTGTTTGAAGTGAGTCTGCTTCTAAGTGAGACGGAGCCTTGGCACCGCCTCCAAGGAAGAACTTAATGAACTTAGGCATCAGTGCACCCAAAATGATAGTGGTCATACAGACCATAATAAGAGTTGTACTCTTGATGACTGACACTTAATCACTGTTTTACTCGTTACTTTAAATGGTTAGAATGAGGGCAAAAGCAACTGATCCTCTGATGGTGCCAGCGATTGAAACAATAGACAGTTCGCTATTGGAAACGGTCCACTTATCTTTGTAGCAAAGCTTGAACAGCATGGAGAGTCCAAAGATGGCAGTTAAGCGAGATATGATGCAAATCAGAAGCTCTAATGCGATGAAGGTGAGAGAAATGACTTCAGTGGTGAGGTAGTAGATGGTTGAAACCCCCAGGTAGACGAAGACTATCGCTTCGGCAATGAAAGAAATGGACTGGAAAGTAATAGCAGTAGCGTGCATGCCTCCAACTGTCAAGTTGTAGAAGTTGTAATGCGCCAGCACCACTCCGCAAATCAGCACAGTGATGACACCGCTCAGGTCGAAATACTATGCAGCAACGTAGCTGAAAATGCCAAAAAGGTAAGTTATCACCACCTGCGTCACCTCAGCTTCCACCAAGAAACGGAATTTGCGGAAAAGGAAAGAACAGATCACAGCTAAATAGTGGCTAATTTACCTGAGAGGATGCCAATTAAAACCGAGTATATGACTGTTCCCAAAAACTGCCAATGATCTCCTTCATAGTTTCAGTCACCATCATTCCTTCCTCTTGGATTTTATCGAATATTCCGCCTAATTTAACCAATCTTACCTACTACTTTGAAGAGGATGATGGCCACTGCATCATTGACCATGCCTTCTCCGAAAATAATGGAGAATATCTTGGGGAATTCTGTCGCTTTGATGAGAGTGAGGGCGGCGACTGAATCAGTGGCTGAGATGGTGGCGCTGTATTTGACCATAAGCGATGTCTATAGCTGCTATATATGGTTTTCGGTGCGGAGCGGCACGATCCAGTGAAGCTGGTTGACCGCATAGGTGAGTCCGAAGATGACTCCGAACGAAACGATGGTCCCCAGCAGGCCGTATATGAGGATGTATTTAAAGTTTTTCCCGAAATCTTTCTTTTTCAAATTGTATCCTCCTGCGAAGATCATGGGAGGCAGCAGCGCATAGAAGAAGAGTTCTTCATCGAAGTCGATCTTAGTGATATCCCCGAGCAAATAAAGCAAACCTCCGAATGAAAAGCCGATCAGAATGCCAATGCCGGTCTCATGGAGGAGGTGGATCTATGTAGGGCGATGCGTACGTGTTTATGCTCGAAGAGGTTGCCGATGATGTTGTAGAGAATGATGAGGACGATGATTCCTATCAAGATCATTGAGAATTGCTCTAAGTTCATGGGGTGGATCTTCGGATAGGAGATTATATAACAATATATCGATTAAATAGATTATGCATTGGACAAGCGGCACCCCAGGGGGCAAATGAGATAGGAGGGTATGCTGGAGATGATAAATGAAAAATATGATTCAGTAACATATTCAGCAGGTCGATTCGAACTCAGATTCAAAGGAATCTTCGTCTATTTGAGTCAACTGGCATCGCAGCGCGTTCTCAACTCCCAGGATTAGCTTATCGTAAAGATCTGATCCCAACTCTAAATCGAACAAAAAGTACTCATGTCCTGAATGAACTTGGCTGCTGCCTACTTGTAGCACTACCCCTATCGAATTATCAACTTCTATATTCTTCCCTCATCCACTTCCACGCTTAACACAATGGACCGTTAGATTTCTATCTGACCTCGACTGGTCGATGCTGGGGTGGGACTTATAGATATGGTCTTTGATGGATGATTAGGCGTATGTATCTTCGTCGGGAACGGCTATAGATTTAGTGGACCTCATCAGCGCCTCATATTTTTCTTTCTTCATCTTCTGGAACATTTTTTAGTTGTAGGGAAGTCCCCGTTGGGTGATAATCTTTCTCACCTACCTCTAAATCCTTCCCCTAATCATTCGGTCGATTGAGTCCTGCTCTCCCTGTATGGCCTTCTTCTTGGGTTTGTCCTTGTTGTTCGGATGGATTTTGGGGTGAAAGGTGAGCTACTTTATGGATTTCTAGTACTCTACCTCTGACGACTTCTTGTCCCTTCTCTTCTCAAGGGATCTCTATTTTGCCAGCTTATAAAGGATTTAGGATCTTCTATTTCCAGCCTTAGTATCTAGGAGGATCTATTTATTGGTTGAACTATTATTCTGGCTATCCTGGGACTCCTAGAGCATCTGGTGGTAGCTCTTTTGAACTAGGCACTTCTACTTGCAGTTTTTACTCTTGGACCTGCTGGCGGCTAGCGTCCTGCTTCTCTTGGATATGGTGGGCGTGAATGGAAACTCATCATCATTATCAGTAGTGGTCTTCATTTTGCCCAAAGTCTCCATCCTCGTGTATCGCAGCTCTGAATACTTTTTCCACATGTATTGGTACTTCTGAGAGCTGTCGTCATCCGATTTCTTCATATTCAAGATGACTGAGGCAAAGATGATGAACACTCCCACCGTTTGCCCATTCGATGCCAGTTCGTTCCACAATTAAGTCACCATATCGGTAGGCGCAGGCTCATAGGTATCTTTGATGAATGCAGTTTCCTTGAGCGCAGCCAAAAATTGCAGGTATGTGAGTTTGAGCGTGAGCAGTTCTGGTGGGACTTGGCCGGTGATGGTGGTCATGATATTGGTGATATAGCTGATGAACTTGTGGTAGCTGAGCTGGAGTTGTTTGTCCTTGCGCTTGTGGTTATACTCTTTGAGGACATCTTCCTCGACCCACTCGGAGACGTGGTGGGAGGCAAGTTTCTCGTTGGTGCTCTGGGCGTGGTTCTTGCTGAAGAGATTCTATTTATTGTGATTAAGTGATTTTTTGAGCTGCAGTGGGCGAGCAGCAGGCCTTTTTTATCGTGCAGTCATGATGGTCTCCGCCTGGTGGAAGTTCTTGATGAGGTCCCTGTACGAGGTCGCCTTTATCATCTTCCCACTCTCCATCTTTATAATTAATAACTAACTGAAAATTTAACACCCATTTAATTCAATTAGCCTCGCAAACACAACGCCCCAATCATGCAGATTTAAACGGGGACTCCGATCGAGAAAACGGCCTGTTAAATAATTGGACAATTATTTAGAAATATTATTAATTTGATGAAACTCCTCTCCATTCTTTTAGCAATATCTCTCATAATAGTCATAAGAAATGCTTAGCTAAAAGCCCTTGCTGGGGATGGATAAATCCACGAGGAAAGTAACGGCCTCAAGGAAGAAGGTAGGGAAAAAAATGAAGGAGTTACTGTTGGCTACCCTCAGGAGAAAGCTAAAGAATCTTTTCGCCAACAGCTATAACCCAATCTCAGCGATAAATCCAAGCAAAACGTAGCTGTGGCAGAGTTATAAGGCAAAACTGTAAAAGCAAACGATGGTGATCATTAATAGACAGGTAGTCAATTCAATAAAATAAACCGCATTAAACATATGGAGTAGAGAGCAGGAGGCCTGACTGCTAAGAACAAGGACAAGATATGGAGTGAAAATGAAGGCTAGATGACTAACTTCAAAAACAAATCAAGCAAGAGAATCAATATGAAAGACAAACTACATTCCAATCGAACATGTAGCACATAAACTAATTCAATTAATAGCAAGACTAATAGCATAATAATAATACCTCAGCTAAAAAGATGCTCTTTTGAATGCATAAATGCCACAGTAGCAAAAAGATAGCTTAAATTAAAAAGATAATCTCAATCGACACCCTTCTTAGTAATGGCTAGAACAAATAGCAGCAGCCGCCACTAACAACAGACAGAAACATGCTCAAAACAAGAAAGCATAAGCCAATATAAAGTTGGAGCATAAGTAGAATGAGTTCATCAATGAAAACTTTGACCAAACTAAGAAGGTCCACAAGAGCTACAGATCCAACATCCCCAGACTGAGAAGAATTCTAAACATAGAGCCAGATACAGAAGATAGGGACAATAACATCATACAAGCCTATCAAGAACTCAAGGAAAAGAAATAAGACTCGTTAAAAAGACACAAAAACTCAATAGACAACTTGAAATAATAGTAATTTATCCAAGTTTAACATGCGAACAAGACGAATGACATACTATTTTACTGCCTTTTGGCTCTACTGTCAATTTTCATTGCTTTGCCACTTATTAAGTTGCTAGTGAAAAGCCCAAACAATAGCCAATTAGAGC
This sequence comes from Nymphaea colorata, assembly GCF_008831285.2. Taxonomy (NCBI): domain Eukaryota; kingdom Viridiplantae; phylum Streptophyta; class Magnoliopsida; order Nymphaeales; family Nymphaeaceae; genus Nymphaea; species Nymphaea colorata. The sequence goes on from NW_022205041.1 coordinate 20,723, forward strand.
CATCCCATTAAAAGATTAATAGTCCTCAACCGAGCTCACCTAGACCTAGATGCATGATGTCCTTCAATGATATTGATGTATTTAACCACTAAAAGTCAACTATCATGCCTTCCTCTTCTTGCGGGTGTCGCCGATGCCCTTGTTCGGAGTGTGCTTCACGATCTGGCCGTTCCTCCTCTTCATCGCCTCCATCATCGACTTGTCGGCAACGATCTTGTCGTAGTCCAGCGCCTTGAAGGTGACGCTTGCAGGCTCTGACTCTGAAGCAGTCACCTGGACTGGCCTGGCATGCGCTTGGTGACTTTTGGACTGCTGTCGTCTCCTGCTCGGTCTGCTCGGTGATGGATTGCGGCTCGACGGAGTTGCTGGTGGGGGGTGGCGCGACCTCCTTCTTGACGTGGGCGGGGAGCTGGTGGCTATTGTATGGGTAGATGAAGATTTCGGAGAGGTAGAAGATGGTGGGCGGGATGGGGATTTCGGAGTGCCAGTGGATGCAGAGTTCGTAGACCTGGTACTCGGGTATGTAGCGTTGGAGCTGGAAGGACTTGGCGATGCGCTTGCACACAGTGCTTTGCATATAATTGTTATAACAATTGATTTAAATCCAATACTTAAGCAATACCAAATTCACACCACCCTCGCAAAACAAAATCCATTTCACATGAAATATACTGATGGGAAAAATGAAAGGAATGAAGAAAAAGAGTCCTATTCTGGTAGTCAACAGTGGATAATCCAGTCAGTTTTATTTACTCTAGCCTGCATTTTATAATATGGGGAGAGCTTTGATTTATTGTGTAATTTCAAGACGATGGTTGGATATCCTAATCCTATTATATGATTGATTGGTATTTTTGGTTTCGTATAGAGATTATTTATCAAGATTTATACGTATGATCAAGCTGTTCCTCCTAGGACTCCTCCTCCTCATCGTCTCCGCCTCCTACAACCAAACCCTTGGAGAGAAGCTGTGCAGATTGACTGTTGCCTCCTACTGCCGCAAGGCTGAAGTCGAGAAGTGGGCATGTGGACCATGTAAGAACTCCCCCATCGCCATGACCAACGTCAGAACCTTCGAGAATTCCTCCATGGACACGCTGGGATACATCGGAACCAGCGCTGAGCTCGACGCCATTGGTAATTTGGATGACTATTTAGTGCTGGTCTTCAGAGGAACATTGCCCTGGGATATCAAGAACTGGATCAGCGATATCAACTTCATCGCTGTCTCATACCCCCACTGCAACAACAGTCCAGCCTTTTCTATTCAGATTGCAAAGTCCACCGCGGATTCTATTACGCTTTCTTGGACATCGAGAAACAAGTGCTGAGCACTGTCGCCAGCTACAGGACTCAATTCCCTCGCCCAAACATCATGTAGTGGATTTGATATTCAGCGTTACTGGACACAGCTTGGGAGCTGCACTAGCTACTCACGCCACTGCCGCCCTCATGGCCAATAAATACAAGGTCACTGAATTCTACAATTTCGGCAGTCCTCGGGTGGGAGACACCAAGTTCACCCAATGGTTCAACAACCAGTTCGGACAGGACCGCTTCAAGGCCAGAGTGACCCACGGCAAGGATCCAGTGCCTCACCTGCCCTTCGAAGATTGGGGATTCCTGCACGTCAACACTGAGGTCTTCTACAAAGGAAAGGTGAGCGAGGGACATGTGGTCTGCAACGATGCTACTGGCGAGGATAAAAATTGCAGTGACAAGAACAAAATCGACACCAACACTCTTGACCATGTGAGTTATTACGATATCGACTTTACCGGAATTGTCCTGGCCTGCCAAGCATGATCATTTCCAATCCCAATCTCTAACTACACAGCCACAATTACTATGTCGAAAAAGTATATCTTTGCTTTCATCATGCCTGAAATATCCAACTTTACCAATCTGGCGGTATGTAATACTTTCACTTTTATAAGTGTCTGAATGTAAAAATTTGGATTAAAGACTATCATTTATAATATATGTAGGCGGCATCAGCAAAGCCTCCAAGTGCAATAATGCCTTAGCCTTTGTCTACGATCCTGCTTCGTCAGACAATTAACCATCAGATGTTCTTATCCTCTATGTTGTTTGATTCTAAATTTGACAAGCTGGACATCGAACTCGTCTACAAAATGTGCAGCCTCAAGATTGATAGGATGTAATTCGGGACAATCTATCAGAAAGAGCTAACTGAGTGGCGAGACAACATGGCATTTATGAAGAAAGAGTACATAAAGAATGAGTACTGCAAGATCTTCGAAAACCCTTCGGTGTTTTTCAGCGCAGAATACCATTAATTTGCAAGGAGGGCCTTAAATGGCTCAGATAGAATCAGGAAAGAAATTGTTGCAATCGAATAATTCTAAAAGACTGTGGCAGTGATCAAGAAATAGTCTGAAAGATAAAAGGAAGAGAAAAAAGACCGTTTGATGATGGATGAGAAAGCAGATATGGACAACACATGGAGTTATTATCAGATGAAAGGCCTATTTTTGTCCTTCAATTTACAACACGTGCTTATGCAGTTTAGATCACAATAGGCTGCCCTAATAGTTCCTGGAAAGAGTGTTCAGCAAGTGAAATAAAAAATGTACAAGCATTTCTTTGAGGATGCCGAGGCGAAGCTGCAGCTGCCATAGAAGTAAGCATAGAAAGCTCAAATAGTCTTAATGGAAATGGTTCATGAGGAACTAAAGAAGCACCTTTACTAGTGCTACCTCGAACGAGGACTAGGCATCAACGAAATCGCTGATGACTATTTACTGGGGATGAGAGCTTCCAAAAGAAGACAGTAGGTTAAAGTTAACTGCGCCATATCCGCTGCCTCGCATGCTGAAATTCTGCTCAAATAATAAGATTGCAAAAGAAAGTAATAAGCAAAGTAGATAAAGGTGTAGATGCGATGTAGACAAATTACAAACATATTACATAAGATGCATAAAAGCAGCGTCGATGATCAAACCAAATCAATCATCCAATATTATTAAATAATACTTGAACACCTATGATCGTTAAATTTTTGCGGGTGTCTGGAGCTGGAAGGACTTGGCGATGCGCTTACACACAGTGCTTTGCATATAAATTGTTATAACAATTGACTTAAATCCAATACTTAAGCAATACCAAATTCACACCACCCTCGCAAAATAAAATCCATTTCAGATGAAATATACTTTTATAAGTGTCTGAGCATATAGATTGGCATTAAAGGCTATCCTTTATAATATATGTAGCCGGCATCAGCAAAGCCTCCAAGTGCATTAATGCCTTAGTCTTTGTCTACGATTCTGTTTCGTCAGACAATCAAGCACCAGATGTTCTTATCCTCCATGCTGTTTGATTCTAAATTTGACAAGCTGGACATCGAACTCGTCTACAAAATGTGCAGTCTCAAGATTGAAAGAAGTAATTCGGACAATCTATCGAAAGAGCTAACTGAGTGGAGAGACAAGATGGCATTTATGAAGAAAGAGTACATAAAGAACGAGTACTGCAAGATATTCGAACATCCTTAAGTATTTTTCAAGGCGGAGTACCATTAATTCGTTAGGAGGTTCTTAAAGGGCGGAGACAGAATCCGGTATGAAGATCTTGCAGTCACACAATTTTCGTAAATTGTCGAGGAGATCAAAAAATAGTCTGCCAAATAAGAGGAAGAGAAGAAAGATCATTTAACTGTGGAGCAGAAAGCAGATATGGACAACACATGGGGTTATTATCAAATGAAAGGCCTATTTTTTTCATTCGGTATGCAAAGCTTTTGAATCACTTTAGAATGTAATAAGCTGCCGATATAATTCCTCGAAAGAACGCTCAGCAAGTTAAATAAAAATGTACAAGCATTTATTCGAGGATGCATAGACGAGGCTGCAGCTACCATAGAAGTAGGCTGAAAAATGCTTAAGGTAAAGGATTGATAAGGAGCTAAAAAAGCATCTTTACTAATGCTACTACAACCGAGGACTAGGCATGGACGAACTCGCTGATGACTATCTGCTGGTGATGAGAGCTTCCAAAAGAGAATAATAGTGCCAGGTTAATTGCGCTTTAGCTGCTCTACATGATGTTCAGATCCTGTACTCCATGGAAGTTTGCAGAAAGAGCGTATTAAATGAGGAAGATGAACGTGCAGCTGCGATGAGACAAAAGACAAACATGCTGCATAAATACATTATTGCAGCGTCGATGATCAAACCAAATCAACATCCAATATTATTAAATAATACTTGAACACCTATCATATCATTAAATGTATTTGTAAATAGGTGAATTCCTGCAATTAGTAACCAAAAACTTACCCTCCTTCTGTGCAAGCAAACCTGTTATGAATGTTTATGATGTTTATGAGCCAATAATATTACCTTTTTACTCATTAGATTGCCAGGAGTGGAAAATAGCATATGCAATTGGCCAGAATCCTACTGATCATACCCATCTCTAAACTGATTCTCAGTCTAAAGCATCAGTAGCAGTTACAGTCTCCAAAGCAGCATATCTTTGGCTTTCATCATACCAAAAAAGATTGCTACGTTTGAATAGTCTTCGATAAGCTTCTCTAAATTATGGGGCGTATGATCATTGTTCATTGGGAGGTGAGGATGAGCGACACGATGAGTCCGTAGAGGGCCAAGGCTTCTCCGAAGATGAGGATCAGAATCATTCCCACGAAAATCTTGTCCTGCTGGGCGTTGGCACGCACACCCGCGTCTCCCACAATACCGATGGCCAGTCCCGCAGCCTAAATCAGTTGCTTCTTACCAAGAGCTGAAGCCGCAGCACAGTCCGGAGGCGAGGTGGGCGTATGCCGACTTGTCGGAGTAATTGGTGGTGACTACATGGGGGGAAGCTTACTTCTCTGGACGATGATGACGGCGACGATCATGCCGTAAATACCGAGGATACCAGCCATGACGACTGGGACGACTGACTTCATGATGAGCTCAGGCTTGAGGACTCCCATGGAGCAGATGCCGACTCCGGCCTTGGCGCTGCCGTAGGCGGCTCCGAGGTTGGCGAAGATGAGTGCGGAGGCGACGCCGATGTAGCCGAAGAAGAACTGGGGGCAGTACTCGGTAGTGCAGGACATAGTTCTGAGTTGATTGATTTGATAATATTACCATCGGTGCGTTGAGGTGATTAATAATCATGGCCTCCCCTTAATTTGAACTTTGATACAATCCCCATGAGCTATCACACCAACAATAGCAAGATCCTGGAACAGCATGAAGACCCCCGCCAGAATCAGTCCCTCAATGACCACCAGCTTGACCTCCAAGCGCGCGCCCTCGAGGAAGAAATCGACCTTACCATCTACAACTACTAATCTCTGCTCGAAATGTAGAGAAAAAACTCATCAGACCGCTCTGAGTTTCTGCTCTTCCTCATCCAGTCCACCCGCGCCCGCCATCAGGAGGAACTGGAAGCGCTCAAAGCGCAGCTGGAAGCAGCAGTAGCAGAAAAGGAAGAGGCACAAAGCCTATAAAAACAGATGGAAACCATCGGAGAAGGCGTGGACAGCATCGTCGAGGAGGGAAAAAAGCTAAGGCACAAAACGAGTCCCTGCAGCGCGAGCTGGAAGAACAAATCTCCAGAGAGAAAGAACTAGACGAGAAGTGGAGAGCTGCCAGAAGGAACTAGAGGGCTACCGCCAAAAGATCGATGAATGGGAGCGGACCAAGATTAAGTGGAACAGGCGCAAAAAATAGCTACTATAGCTAATTTCATAGGCGGAAAAGCAGGTGAGCCTGGGGAAGCTTTAGTCGATGAACTAGGAGTAGGCCGAGCTGTAGGAGGAGCCGCTGAACGGTCTTTACAACAAGTACAAGGGAGCCAAGTCCAGCTGATCATTCATCTTCCTTCCCATTATAAACGAATTCGAAGAGATCATGAGATCGGCCCTCCTCATCTGCCTGCTCGTCTTCCAGCTCAGCTCAGGAGAGCACTCGGTCTGCCTCAGCAGCGACGCCCCCTCTCTCATCAAACTCGCACTCCTCCCCGCCAAGCACAACACCAACTACCAATACTCCATCGCCAACTACGCCGCTCCCGCCACCGTCCTCCGCAACGACAATGGAACCTTCATCCAGGGTGATTTTTCAACGCTCCACCTCAACAGCGACCGCAACCAGTACGAGTACGTGTCGACGGGGTATCCTTTAAGTACCCCCCGCAGCACAGAGTGGCAGAAATCAACAACGAGATGCTCTAGCTGCAAATTCTATACGAGCTCAAAGGCGATAGCAACACCGCCTGGAAGCATAGGAGGCTGGGAGTTTCAGTCACCTTCCTACTCACCGAGTACGCACCGCAGCAAATTTTTACACTTGGACACCAAATCACTCCCAACTTCACCAACAATACCATCTTTGACCTGCATGCCCTCCTCCCCCTCCTTCCCGGCCTCAATGTATCCTTTTTTCGACTTAGGTGTTCCTGTATAAGGGCAAGCACACGCCTATCCGTAAGACAATGGATTTCTGTGGGTGGTTCGAAAGGAGCTGCTTCTAATGAGCGAGTTTGAATTCGAACAGGTGAAATCCTTCATCTTCGAGCACAAGGACAGGGAGAAACTCAACTACCACGGTCTTCTGGAGCGCACTTCCGACCTCAACGAGATCAGCGAGGCCAAGCCCAAGCAAATGCCAATCAACGAGGCCCCTTCCCCCAACTGAGCGATTATATATGTCTTCTATGCCTCATACTCGGTGGTTATAATAATAAGAAGTTTCATTAATGGCAGACGTTCGCGAACAGAGGATCTACTGCGCAGAGCAAATCGTGGTCCCTGAGGAACTCCCCAACATCCTCAAGCACTACTCCAAGGCAGTCATCAAGGAGAACCCCGCCAACATCGTCTCCTTCTCCGCCAAATACTTTCGCAATTTGCTCGACCAGCAGAACAACAAGGCCAAGGACCATATCGAAAAACCTGACTCCCACCATTGATCACATATCTTTATCCACGTAATCATCACCTAACAATTGCTTTATTGCCTTGAAATTTTAAATATATGCAGGAAATAGAAGCAGCTATCTATTGTGGATCTGCGTTACTATTGAAAGAAATCCAATTGAGGCTGTGATACTTATGGATGCATAATTAAGTATAAAAAATCAGAGGAATTTACATATTCCTCATCAGAGAAGCCGGATGACCATATGTGAGCATGGCTTTGGCTCAATCCAGGTGGATTTGGGAGGCATCGTCACGTTTTCATCAGCAATTTGGAAGAGAGTTTCAATCTAAGGCTCCCTCACGAAAAAAACGACTTCGTGCTAGCTGATCTAGTCATGGCCTACGATTCCAGGCACGTATTTGATCTCTTTGAGCAGGACCTCATCCAGCAAGGTGATAAAAATTTCGCTTTGGAGCCTTACTGAAGTTACCTTCTATAGAACATTCCTGGTTGCGTCTTTAAAGTTGATTCCATAGTACTTGTCTCCCTCCTTCATGACGATCTCAAATCTCATGAGTTCCTCATTCACCTTTATCTCCTTTGGGTGTCCTCGTTGAGGTCCTCCACCTAAATGGTCTAGATGTTGCTAAGCTCCGCCCTCATGTTCATGTCTTTTGGAACATTTTGGAGGACACGATGCTGGGGATGCACAACGATATATTCGCTTGAGAACAGCAGGGCCTGTATCCACAAATCTTTCTCCGTTGGTTTTCCACAGAGGAGGTAGTTTTGGTGGGCGGCCTACATGCGATGATGTCCATCGAGAATGTACAAACTGCCAATAGCTTCGAACATGCTCGAGAGGTCAGCCTACTACTCCTGGACTCTCCACAGTGCGTGCTATCTGCCGTCCTATGTTTTCCACAGCGAAAACGGTTGTTTTTATTTGGTAAGATTAATGATCAGGGCCTTCAACTATGAATCCTGCCGATGGCTGACTACCACGGTCCAACGTGTTCTCTTTTGTACGTCTAATGGTTGAGGTGGACCGTGTAGAGTCTTTTCATGCTTTTTATCTTTGATCGTGGTAATCCTGAGTTATGGAGATGTACCTGAATTGAGATTTCTGCCAAAACCCAAAGGAAGTGTGATCCATGTAGATCTGGCGATAAATATAAAAGAAAGGCCGCTGTAGGGGCAGAGCCTTCCATTAGCAATCATCTCTGCGGTATTGAAAGTTTTGGTCATCGGGATAGTCTCAAGGTTCTAAATGTTATTTTTGAGTAAGATCTAATAATCCTCGGGAGAGAAGACGGCGCCACAGAAAGTCTTTACTTTAACCATTTTTGACGATATTAATAAAACATTATCACCCTTTCATTTTTGGGGATATATATGACGTTTTTATTGACGTAATTCTTGATGTGCAATAATGACGACATTATTCAATCCATAATTAATCAGTTACCGCTAAAAGTTAAAAAACTCTAAAATTGCACAAATTTACACTGTCTTTCCATCAAATGCCCAGAGTCTAAGATAATTATATTCAGATAAGCTATTCAAAATAGCCAAAAATACAAAATAATAAATCACCCAATACCTGAAAATGGCCCAATCAACAATTTTACACCAGGATTGCATTGATCGAAGAATGGATAAAAAATATGGAAATGGAACGTTTTAAAATGCTAATGTAATAAGTATCAACAATAGTTAAGAGATATTCTCCAAAAAGCTACAATTTTCATTTAGCTTATCCACAATCATTTTAAGTAACGACTTGACCCATTTCTTCACTCGTCATGGCCACTCCCTCTGCCTCTTATTGGCATTTCTCCACCTCCTTTGTTTCCTCCACTTTTTCGTTTTATTTCTCGCCTTATTTTTCCTACTTCTCTGAGCTCTTCTCAGATTCCCGTTTTTATAGCTGGTCGGTAGCTGGATCTGAACAGTTCTCATTGCACTCCTAATTCTAGGCCTTCTGGATCTACTATTTTTTATTTTCCTTCAGCTTTTTCAGGTCGATGATGAGGTAGATCGGACAATGATCACTGCCTTTTACCTCGCCCAGGATCAATGATTGGACCACAACTGGAAAGAAGTCTTGATTTACAAGAAGTAGTCCAATCTTTTTCCAATGTTGCGTTATCTGTTGCCATGCTCTATCCTCCACCAGGTATACTGTTTTACAGTGGGATTAAGCTTCCTGAAAGTATCGACCCAGCCTAGGTTGATAAAGTTCCTGAAGCTCTTCTCTCCTCAGGAGTGAATCCGGGGTTTTTGTAGGCATAGGGAGTTACGTGAATATCAAGCTACTCGTGGCAGACATTCAGATCGCCACAAACTATCACTCCCTTTCCCTTGGCCTTCAGGGATTAGCAGTATCTCTGGAAGGCCTTCTCATACAGCTGAGTCTTATAGTGCAAACGCTACAGCTTCTTGTCTCCAGCACTCGGAATGTAGACTGCTACCACATAAAAAAACTAGTATTACAGCGTAAGGACGCGACCTTCCTGGCTGTAAGCTGGCTCCTATAGGTCCTCGAAGATGGAGAGAGGGAGAAACTTAGAGAATATGGCTACTCCTGAGTATCCAGCAGAGACCTTGCAGAATTCCAATATCCGCTGTATCCCTTGATCTCGATGGGACTCTTGTCGAAGAGTTCCTGGTTTATTTTGGTCTAGTTGATGCAGAGGATATCGGGTACGTACTGGTTGATGAAGTTGTGGATTGCATTCTTGCTGAGTACGCTTCTGATGCCGTTGACGTTCCACATGGCAATCTTAATGCGGTCACTAGTCTTGCCATTGCCGAGGATGCCCTTGTAGGGAGCTTCCTTTTTGAGGTTGGCCTGCACATCGCCGATGGCTCCTCGTTGAATTTCCTCGACCTGACCTTCTGGGGAGGTTTGCTAATCATGGGTAAGCTTGTCAGGTCCCGAAATTACCCTAGTTTGCGAATAATGCATATTTCTATAGGAAACACAACATGGCGAGAGTTGACTGGCAGTGGCGAAGGCTGGTAGGATAGGCAATTTCCTTGCAATTTTGTTAGATAGCATAAAGTAGATTAATGATGTAAATCCAACCAATCAAAGATTTGCATAGGGGTATGCCACGATTACCTCTATTTAGAATTTTGCGTCCTTGGGAAGAGCTGCAACGGCAACACATGACCTCGCGGGGAATCAGCCTTGAAATACTCGGCGTAGATCGAATTCACCTTTGTAAAATCGTTCATATCCTACATCGCGATGGCTTTACCTTGAGGAAGATGGTGGACTTGAGAATGTAACTGAAGTCTACGCCAGTCTACTGCAGGATGGTCTTGAGGTTCTCCAAGGCTCTGCGCACTTGGATCTCCAAATCTTGGGAGATGAGTTCGCCAGTTTTTGGGTCGATGCCGATCTGCCCCGAGACGTACATGGTGCCGTTGAAGACCTTGACGGTGGAGTAGGGACCGATTGCCTTGGGGCCGAGCACGGTGTTGAAAGTCTTGATAAAACCTGACATAATTCAATTCGCAATTATATTTATTATGCTTGGTGACCAATAGATGCAGATAAAGATGAGAAGTAGGCTCATTGGCTGGTGGGAGGTAGTAATCAGTGGCCATCCGCTTCTTCGAAAGAGGGATGCCTTGAAGAGGGGAAAGAGGAGACTGTTTTTTATGAGCCGAAGCACTCCGATTTGGAATTGCTTTCGTTGTCGTCCTGGCTGTGAGTTAAGATCTAACCTACTACATTAGACTTATTCTTAGCAGTTTTTTTATATATTTGCAGTTACTGTGGAGCTCGCTTATCTGTGACTCATAATTGTGCATCAATCTTATGGCAGAATCCATTACTTTTTTGTCTTCAGGCCTTTCCTCGCTAATTTTGGCTAACTATTTCTTAAGATTGTTGGGATCTTTCAGGTAGGCATCCGTTTTCCTTTCTCTTTCTTTATCATTGGTCTAGTAGTACTCGATGGTCTGGAGCTGTCTGCTGGATTTGGCTTTGTTGAGGTTGGAGGGGAGGAGTTCTGCGATCCTGGTGATGCTTTTTTGTGAGTTTTATAACTGCAAGTTCTCTCTTGAGGAAGACCTGAAGCGATCGAGGAGAGGAACAGGGGACTGCACTCTGTTTTTGGAGGACTAGTGGAGGTGACGCCATTTTGAAGAAGCCGCTTCCATATTCGATCACGCAGAATAATAATTTAAATGCCACACCTCTATACATTCTCCGATTATACTGAAACATCTCCCAAATATTTACCTGCAATTATCCTTCCCATTACTAATACTATTTTCCCACCTATTCTTCATTTCGGAAGAGAGAAGTCATTCTATTTCCTATTCCCATTTCCACTCCAATCCTAAGTTTTGGGTGTGATCTGTTGGGTACGGTGGTGGCTCTAGAACTCTGGGGGTATTTTTATGGATTGGTTGTGTTTGAATATGGCTTTTGAAGAATTGCCTGAATATATCATATTCTATAGAAGAATGCGAAAAAACTCAGTGCCCAGTTTTATCGAAAAAGCCTGGGAGATGCTGGAGAGCAGCGAGCACGAGCACATCATCCGGTGGCGGCCTCAGGGAGAGTCCTTTGAGATCCTCAATGACGCCCTCTTCTGCTCTGAACTGCTGCCGCGCTACTTCAAACACTCCAATTTTTCGTCCTTCATTCGACAGGTACCGCCCCCTCACTCAGCTCAACATGTACAACTTCCACAAACGCAAAAGCCCAGAAGGCGTGGAATTCTATCACCAGCTCTTTCGCCGGGATCAGAAGTACATCACCAACCATATAGGCAACTCCTCATAGGCATTCGCAGAAAACCCAGTGAGGCAGAAATCCTTCAAGGAGAGGAACTCATCCGCAAACTGGCCCCCGAGTGCATCAAAGGTATGCAACCCCCTACAAAGAAAATAAAACCGTTTAATAGCAACCATACCCCATCGACGCAGAACCAGAACCAGCCAAGAGATACTCTTTTCCACTCCAGCAGAATAGGTGAATCAGCAACGTTCGGTCTTTGGATTCTTGAATTGGGGCATCAACGGTTGCGGTTTCAACAGATGGAGTATGGAGAAAAAAGTGAGAACTACGGTATGTATGGAGGAATTTAGATAATCCAAACCCATCCTGAAGAGTTAGATCTCGAGAACAGGGGCTACTGAATCAATCCTATTACTTATTTTATTGCACCCTTGTATCAGCTGAGTGAAATCAAATTATGCATATCAGTATCTGAGCCTGCTGCAGTGGTAGGCTGCGTATTAAAGCTCAATCCCTATCCTATCTCGCATCGAAAGCCACGCTGATCGCTTCGTGCTGCGCTGCTATTGAGCTGTCTTGCGGTTGTTTGCTTCATTTATAGGAGCTGGTTGGAGTATAAGTGGGTTTCTTGAAGCTATGCTAGACGTTGCTTCATGATCTCCAGTTTTTCCATGGACCTTGTTCTTTAATCGCTAGCTGTCGATCCTTTACTACTCGTTTATGATTTCCCTCTATTTTACGGTCTTGCTGGCTTGTATATCTTTAAATAGTTCCTCTTGCCTGCTTATGGCTTTTTACAGCTAAATTGATCTGTTTTACTCTTCCTGCTTGAGTTTCAGGAGAGCAAGTGTATTGCTGTGGAGCTATTCGGCCTTTTTCTGGTAGTACTGAAGAGATTCATGGATTTGCATATCATTTCCTATCTATTTTGCTCCATATTTTTCAAACTGTTTTATTTGATCTGTGCTTCTTCTAGACACTTCCTGAGGATGTCATTTTAAGCAGTTTTAGCTTATATTTTGGCTTCGATTAGCTCCTTGGTCTTCGATGCTGCCTCTTTTCTTGCTTCCATCTGCTTTATTTATAGTTGGTGGCGAGTGATGTCCATCTGAATCTATTGGCCTACTGCTTTGCCTAGCTTTATCTCCTACTAGCAATGCTCCTGCATCTTCGTCAGTTGCAGACGCTAACATTTATGATCGACTGCATGCTGATGGATTTCGTACTGTTTTGCTTTGAGCTGCTTTATGTTGGCATTGAGCTGGAAGAGCTTGTGCTCCAGCTGTTCCCTGATGACTTTGCCTCGTTGAGTTATGCTATTTTGGTGGCCATTTCCCGTTTGGCGTTCTGCAAAACCTCCATTCTCCTCTCTACATGTGCTCCCTCTTGCATTTTCGATAAGTTTATTAGGCTTCGATATTATTCCGAAATGATAATTCAGATTGAAATATAAACCAGACTTCATTAATCGACATTTTATCAAAGCTTTGATGGTATATTAAAGATAAGTTTGATTTCTAGAGTAATGGTGATAATTGTAGGAATTACAAGAAAAAAGCTACAGTGGATGCTTTAGCTTGTTTCAATAGTAACGATACAGTCGATTGGACCATATATCTTTCCCATATCTCTCCTTGGCTGTTACTTGAGTTCTATCATGTTATGAAATTGGATCGTTATATAGGGCTAATGTGACGTGTGAATAATTAATATCTAATGTATTGGCACAAGGTGAAGGCAATCCTCATCTGCCTGCTCCTCCTCCTCTCCCACGTCCACACGCAGGAGGACAACACCTACTTCTTCAACGCAGAAGTCACCAGGTACCTACCCATCTACATGCAGACTCATGGACATCCTCATCAACTCGCTCTACACGCAAAAGGAAATCTTCCTCAGAGAAGTCATCTCCAATGGCTCTGATGCACTCGATAAGATTAGGTTCCTCTCACTCACCGATACCTCAGTACTCGGAGAGACTAAGGATCTGGAGATCAGGATCGAGATCAATTAGGAGGAGAAGTATATCCAGTTCAGAGATACTGGTGTGGGCATGACTAGAGCCGAGCTCATTCAGAACTTGGGTACGGTGGCAAAGTCAGGCACTACCAACTACCTATCTGCACTCAAAGAGGGAAAAATCAACCTGATTGGTCAGTTCGGTGTGGGATTCTACTCCACTTTCCTCGTTGGTCGCAAGGTCGTAGTTATTCCAAGTCCAACCAAGACGACCAGCACATCTGGACTTCCGAAAGTGCAGCTGCCTACACTGTTGAGAAGGATCCCGAGGGAAACACTCTGGCCGTGGAACCGTCGTCCGCATTTACCTTAAAGAGGACGCCTTGGAGTTCCTCAACCACAAGAAGGTCTCCAAGCTGGTCAAGCGCTATTCCGAGTTCATCGATTTCCCCATCTACATCAACAACAAGAAGGAAGTCGAGGAGGAAGTGCCCGTGAGCACTCCTGAAGGCGACGAGGATCTGTAAGTTCGTGAAAAAGGAGAGGAGAAGAGAGAGAAAGTTAAAAGAACCGTCTGGGAATGGGAACGCATCAACAACAACAAGGCTATCTGGCTCAGAGAGAAGGACGACATCTATGACGAGGACTATATTGACTTCTACAAGAGCATCAGCAAGCAGTCCAATCCCCCCATGAACTGGGTTCATTTCAACACGGAAGGAGAAATCGTCTTCACTGCCATTCTCTACATTCCCAACCGTTCTCCCCACGACTTCTACAACAACTACAACACCCGCAGAAACGAAATTAAACTCTACGTGCGTCGTGTCCTTATCGCTGAGCAGCACAACGATCTTATTCCCAAGTATCTTTCCTTCGTTTTGGGAGTCATTGATTCCAACGATATCTCAGTCAACGTCAATAGAGAGACCTCCAGCAGACCAAGTCCTTCAAGTCATCAACCAACGTGTGACCAAGAAGATTCTCGATATGATCGGAGAAATCGCTGCTTGGGAAGACGTCACTGAGGATGAGTATGAGGAAGAACTTGAAGAAGATTCTGAAGAGATTGCCCTTATGGACGAAGAAGAGCTGAACAAAAAGAAGGAAGCTGCAAAGGAGAAACTCTTGAAGGAACGCAAAGAACGTTATGATAAGTTCTACGAGGAGTTCGGCAAGGCCATTAAGCTTGGTATTTTGGAGGACAAGACCAACCGCAAGAAGCTGGCTTCTCTCTCCCGCTGGCACTCAACCAAGAGCAAAGACGGACTTACCTCCTTCGATGAATACATCAAGCGCATGAAGTCTGTCCAGGACCAGATCTACTTCTTCAGCGGAGAAGACAGAGCCGTCCTTGAAAAATCACCACTTGTTGTTGGACTCGCCAGAAAGGGTACGAAGTTCTCCTCTGCGATGATCCTATCGACGAATACGTCTTCAACGTGCTCAGAGAGTACGAAGGAAAGGTAATTTTATCGTTATTAAGAACATCGTCAACGTTGGAAAGGGAGATTTCAAGATGCCCGACGATGGTGAACGCGAGCGTAAAGTCCAGAAGTTCTTGGCCAAGAGATATGAGCCATATGTTGGATATGCCAAGAAGATCCTTTTCGAGAAGGTCAACAACGTTGTGATTTCCAACAGGTTGACCACTGAGCCTTGCGTGGTGGTTGCCGATACCTACGGCCACAGCAGCTTCATGGACAAGATCCAAAAAGCTCAAATGTTCAACTCCAACAGCGACGACAACCCAGTTTCCGACTTCAAGAAGATCCTTGAGATCAATCCTCACCACCGTGTCAACCAGATCATCCTCGAGAGGATCAACGTAAAATCTCATTTTACTCAGAACAACCAAACCGACACTTCCACTGAGGAGCTGATCGAATTGCTTTACGAGACTGCTGCCTTCCATTCAGGATTCGCTGCTCAGGATTCCAACGAATTCGTGAGAAGATTCTACCAAGTTTACTCAAAGGCTATGGGTGTGATCAGCCTTGAGCGTAAGGAGGTAGCGGTGGAGGATGTGGAGCTGGCTGATGAGGACTACGAGGGCGACAACGAGGACATTATCCGCGTGAACCCAAGCGAGATGACTGTGCAGACCCCCCAGGAGGAGTGATATGGCACTGACTGTGGAATATTAATTAATTATTAAATAATATTGTGATTATTAGGAATGGTTAAGCACAACAACGTGATCCCCAACGTCCATCTGCGCAAGCACTGGCAGCGCAACGTCCGCGTCTGGCTCAACCAGGCCGGTCGCAAGCACAGAAGACTCGAAGCTCGCAGAGCCAGAGCCGCCGCCATCGCTCCCCGCCCCCTCGACACCCTCCGACCCTCAGTCCGCTGCCAGACCATCCGCTACAACCACAGACCCAGACTCGGAAAGGGATTCACCCTCGCAGAAATCAAGTCCGTCGGTCTCGGACTCCAGTTCGCCCGCTCCGTCGGCATCGCCATTGACCACCGTCGCAAGAACCGCAGTCAAGAAGGATTCGAAGCCAACAAGGCCAGACTCACTAACTACCTCAGCAAGCTGGTCCTCTATCCCAGACACGAATCCCACCTTGTCACCAAGGCCAAGACTGGCATCGTCAATGACACCCCCAAGGTACGCTTCCCATTTACTCAGGATCAACAGACTGTTGCCACTGCTCCAGTTGTCAACGTCTTGCCCACCCTCGTGAAGAGAGTGCGTTCCGTCAGCAAGCTCCAGCTCGAGAGTCTCCGCAAGTCCAGCGCCTACAGATCCATCCGCCAGGAGTGGAACAACCAGCGCAACGAGGGCAAGAGACAAAAGAAGGCCCGCGAAGCAGCTGAAAAGAACAACTGATTTCGTCCATTATTTAAACATTCCAAATATCCACCTAGCCCAATCCACCTAGCGTGTACCGGATGCAAACCCACTATACTGCGAATAAGCTACAGAATCAGGCATAGTAGTTGAGGTGGCTCTTCTTCTTGGCCTGTACCTGCATGATTCCCTCCACGTAGTCCTCGTGCTCCAGGTAGCTGCCTCCTCTCCTCAGCGCGTTCATTCCTGCCTCCACGCACACCGCCTTCAACATGGCGCCATTGAAGTCCTCTGTCGACCTTGCTGCGTAAACTCAATTTTACCCAACTAAACGAAGTTGATTTCCTTGTGGTTCATCTTACGAGAGTGGATCTTCAAGATCTGTCCTCTGGCGTCCTCATTAGGTAAGGGGAATCGATCTTACGATCCAGACGACCTGATCTCATGAGGCGGGATCCAATACATCAGGACGGTTGGTAGCGCAGATAACTTTGATGTCATCGTTGGGAGAAAAACTTCATCATGAATTAGTTACCCATCGAGGTGGTTTAGCAGTTAAAGCATAGTACGCTGTACTTCTCTGTCTCCTGACTTGTCGTTGTCGAAACGCTTGGTTCCGATGGCGTCGATTTCGTCGATGAAGATGATGGTGGGTGCCTTCTCCTTGGCAAGCGCAAAGGCATCGCGGACCATCTTTGGCCCATCACCAATGTACATCTGGACGAGGTTGGAGCCTGCCAGCTTCAGGAAGGTAGCTTTGGTCTGTCCTGCACAGGCACGCGCCATCATGGTCTTCCCTGTGCCAGGAGGACCGAACATGAGGCATCCCTTGGGAGGACGAATGCCGATGTTCTTGAACTTCTCCTTGTGAGTGATGGAAGCACAATGGCTTCTCTCAGCTCTTCGATTTGCTTATCCAGACCACCGATATCAGTGTACTCCTCAGACGGCTTCTCTTCCAGCTCCATCGACCTCACTCGCGAATCGTACTCGCAGGCAGCTTCTCCAAGAGGATGTATGAATCCTTGTTGACTCCCACCAGCTCTCCAGGCTGAGCTCAGCCGAATCGACTAAGCCGGGGACGGGGAGGAAGATTGTGTTGCGGGTGCTGGTCTTGACGACGATGCATTTATCCTCAGGTTTCTCCTCGAGATCCATCTGGCCGTCAGCATCTACTTCTGGCTCGATGTCGAGAATTTCTACGACGTTGGAGACGAGCCAGGGGAGCTGCTTGTTCTGCTTGATCTTGGTGCGGTTGTCCTTGAGCGCCTCATCGACTTTTTTGGAGTCGTGCGTGATCTTGCTGGTCTCCAGCTTGTACTGCTTCATGTTGGCCTCGAACATCTTGATGCGGTTGCGGATCTCCTCGTTCGTCAGGTGCGCCACCTGCTACAGGATCGTAGGGTCGCTCATATTTAAAAAATATTTAAATTATAGACAAAAGATAAAGTGGACTTTCCGGACACTGTTGGCAAATGGCCAAAGCAGAATGGAAGTTTCACATATATAGAGTTGCATATTGGCTTTTAGAGTAGAATAAGCTAATTAATGATCATCTGCGGTAGCGTTAGAGGTCTTCTGGCCTTACGTCATTGAAATAGGGGTGCTTTAGGGCCTCCTTCATCGATATTCTGCGAGCTGGATCTAACTGTAGCATCTTCATGCAAAGGTCAAGAGCCACTTTGTCGAAATTCTTAAAGTAGACTTCGGGATTGACTCCCTTGAACTTGGGGAAGGTGGGCTTAAAGTCAGGCAGGTTGTGGACGTTCATCCACTGGGCGGGGGTGGGTGTCCCGTGGAACTGGAAGACTTTGAAGATCTGGTCAATTTAACTGTCGCCACAGAATAACGGTTCTTTTCGACCAGTTAAGCGAAAATACATCCGACGGCCCAGATGTCCACTCCGAGACTGTACTGCTTCTGTCCGAGCAGGACTTCGGGAGCACGGTACCACAGGGTCTCGATTTCGTGAGTGAGGGTCTTGATGGGGAGACTGAAAGCGCGGGCGAGTCCAAATCGGCAATTTTGAGCGTTCCTGCCTTGTCGATGAGGAGGTTTTGGGGCTTAAGGTCGCGGTGGATGATCCTGCGGGCGTGGCAGTAGTTGAGTCCGTTGCAGAGCTGGAAGAGGAAGAGCTTGACCTGGTAGGGAGTCATGCTCTGCTTGTGCTCTCCCATGTACTTCTTGAGGTCGTAGTCAACTAGCTAAAACACCAGGTTGAGCTTCTTCTCGGCAGGGACGTACACAACTTCGCGCAAACTAGGTAAATCGGAATGTACTGGACGATGTTGGGGTGTGGCTGCAGCTCCTTCAGGATTGCAATCTCACGCATAGCAGTAGATGGGACACCCTCATCTTCGTTCTCTAGCTTGATCTTCTTGATGGCGACGTAATCCTTGAGGAGTGAGTCGCGCGCCTTGAATACCACTCCGTAGGTGCCTTCTCCGAGGCGCTCGCACTTCTCGTATCGGTCTTTGGCTTCAACGTTCATCTTAGCAACCAACGAATTATTATGAAAAAAGATCGTTAATTATCCGCAAATAAGTTAGATAGTTATCCATGCATACCCCCGTACTGAAATTATAGAATGTTACAGAATAGCAATCACTGCAGCTTCTCCAGGTAGCGCTTGATGTCGTCCGTGGAGACGCGCTCCACCAGCTGCCGGTCGTTGGCGATCACCATCATCTCCACGTTGCTCTTGCTGATCTTCTCCTCCATTGTCTCCTTCAGAGCAGACAGGGCCAGCTTCTTCGCATCCTCCAAACTCATTTTCTACATCAATAAGTCCTTACCTCGTTGTACTTTTCGTTGAGGATGGATTGGATGCCTTCCTCAGCTGCTCCGATTCCCTTGGCCTTATACTCGATCATGGTGCCCGATGGGTCAGTCTGGTAGATGCAGGGTCCTCTCTCGTCGACTCCTGCGATGAGAAGCGCCACTCCGTAAGGGCGGGACATGGGTTTCTTGCGAGAAGAGGGGTCTCCCTCTCCGAAGTTGAGAGCGAGGTCGGAAATGGTCTGAGTGAGGGCCTTCACGGTGATGGGCTCCAGATAGGTATAGCGGTGGTTGAGCGCTTCCACTCTTCCGTGCTCGATGAGGGTGCGGGCGTCGGTGATGACTCCGCTGGCGGCGCAGCAGATGTGGGAGTCGATCTCAAAGATCTTCTCGATGGACTCGGGGACGATGAGGGTGGAGTTGAGTCTGCGTTCCACAGCGAGGACCACTCCTTCCGCGCACTTAATACCGATGGCAGAGGATCCCAGCTACGTGGAATGTGCGTACCTTGATGGCTTAGATGGCGTATTCGACTTGGAAGATGCGTCCTTCGGGTGAGAAGGTGTTGATGCCGCGATCGTAATCGCTCCTGCGTGGAAAATGGTTTACTTGGTGCTGAACATGTTGGACATTGCTCTAAAATTAAAAAATATTCAAATCTTTATTAAATAGATTGGTTCTAAATGCAGATGAGGAACTTTTATAAAATTGCATAGCTAGGCATTGGCTTCAGATAGCTTGATAATCGCAATCAACATATTAAACCTGTATGTAAATATGAATGTGTTAAATTGAATTTGACTATGGCTTATGAAAATAAGATCTTTTAGTGTTTTGAGCAAAATTTTATACTCTTAACATTAAATTAGCATTTCAATCAAAATAAAACTATCTTGTCATCTTGGGTTGGGGTTGGGGTTGGGGTTGGGGTTGGGGTTGGGGTTGGGGTTGGGGTTGGGGTTGGGGTTGGGGTTGGGTTGGGGT
>NW_022205042.1:0-32500 GCF_008831285.2 Nymphaea colorata
TCTCTCTTACAGTGCAAGCTCTTGGTCTGACTGTGCAGATGAAGTGTTCGACGAGACTTGCACGAACTTGAGGGTTTATGAGCGCTATACGAAGGATGTCAACCAAGCGGCAGTCAACGGATTCAATGGTACCTCTTGAATTAGTTTTGTTCTTTAGTATTGTCAAGGATTGGACGATTTTGGTCATGTTCACATCCGCGTTTCCTTTGTAACTTCGTTGTGATCTCAATCATTGTTTGAACTGCTGCGAGCGCAAACAACACTAGTTTTGGTTATTTAGGAAATCTCATGCCTGAGAGCTTCGCTGTTTGACTCTTCTAAAAAGTGGTACCCAATTCTTGCAGGAACTGTTTTCGCTTATGGGTAGACCAGCAGTGGAAAACTTTCACAATGTAAGGTTCTTCAAATAATCCAGGAGCTATCCATCTGGCTGTCCAAGAAAGTTTTCGGCATATTCAATTAGTAGTCATGTTGGTTTTTCGCACGAATAACTGTTAGAATGCTATAAAGACCAACCTTTAAAATGGTAGATTGGTGTTCTCTCTTCTGATGTTTGCTTGTGTTTCTGAAACTAGACAACAGATCGGATTCGGGTTTCATATGTGGTGGTTTATAATGAAAAAATCAACGATCTAGGTTAATGTTGAGATTAGATCATAGTTACGTGGAGGTTAATGATTAGCTCTTTCCACACTTTCTCCATGGAGTTAATGTTGAGATTCAATTAGGTTATAGAAAGCTGAGGGAAGAATCTGTGGCATTTGGGGATAGGTCAACTGAAGATGCTATCTGTGTCTTTGTTTTGGTTTCTGATCTAGCACACTTCTGGAAACTATCTTCTATATGTTTCCTATGATGGCATATGGGATCATAATAGTTCTTAGTATTTCTTTTTTATTTAGAGTATATCGATGTTTAAAATACAAACCTTTTTCTTTTTTTCCAGAATTTGGTAGATTTGGCTGGTTCAGAGCCTATTCAAAGACTGGTGCTGGTGGCATACGTTTGAAGGAAGGAAAATACAAAAATAAAAGCTTAATGGCTCTTGTTAATGTTATCAACAGACTTAGTGATAGTGGTGTTAGGAAAAGGTCTGGTATAGGTAGCCCTTTGTCCTATTAAATTTTCATTGTTAGCGGTATAATTATTAGGACTCTAATTTCTCACTGGTATATCATCTTTGCAGAGGACATATTCCTTACCGGGATAGCAAGCTCACCGCAATTCTTCAGCCTGCTCTTGGTGGCAATGCAAAGACTTCCATTATCTGTACTGTTGCACCTGAACAGGTAAAACTTAAGTCTGTTTTTTCTAGGCATTTCTTTTGATCAATTCCATTAAAGCTCATAGTTACATGCAATCAGTTATCTATCTATAGGTTCATGTTGATGAAACAAGGGGGACTTTGCAGTCGCTGGTAGAGCTAAGCGCATCACAAATTGTGTTCAAGTGAATGAGGTTATCTCTTCCTTGTCTTGTTTTAATCGTGCAGGATTGTAATTCATCTTTGTCTTGTTTTTTATACATGTTTAATAACTTGATCGAAGCAACTGAGTTGTCTGAGACCTGGTAGCTTAATCTCCAATCTGGTCAATAAAATGGAAGAATCAGGAAATGGGAAGACTTGGCTTTGCATGACCAGGCTGAGTGATCCAAGTTTTGGCCGTGACAGTAGAGTTTTGGCCAAGTTAGCCTAGTCCCAGGGTTTGATGGAGTCATTCATGTATACAAAGTAATGACCATGTCTACAAAGTCACACACACACATACACTCTATAGTCCATTACCAAAATTTACTATATTACAGAAAAACGGGCGTACTAATAATGTAATTGTAGGGAACATATTACTAAAATTTTCATTTTTAAGTTTTCGTTTTATACACACATAGACATTATTATACATGTTATATGTATCATATCAATGTTATAATAAACTAAAAAATACACACATATTGTACATATATTTTATTCGCCAAAAGATATTCTTCAGAAACCTTTGAACGTCTCTTCCTGGCCAGAAAAAGCAAAGACCACATTTGTGACCACAGAGTTTTCTTGGACACTTAGATTGGTATGTTTTTTGGCAGTTCGTTGTACGTGAGTTATAGAGAGAGGAGAGGAGAGACAGAGAGAGAGAGGAGAGAGAGGAGGAGAGAGAGAGCGAGCTTTGCTCAGATCTGAATTGAATGAGAAAGACATTTAAGCTTACCATGTGCCTTTCTAGTACATCTTGTACATAGATAAAACCGTGAGAAAGAGAGATGCTAGGAACGGAATCTGCAGTTCCTGGCATCCTTTGGACAGGAAGAACAAATGCAGGCCTGAGAAGGACTGCATTTCACTCAGGCAGCAGTGGAAGTGGAGCATCTGTTCTATGGTCTTGGCATTTGATTCTTTTGATATTCTATATTGATGATGATCATTCTTTAGAGCAGCATTTATATAAGTGTCCTAGAATAATCAGTCTTTTAAAAGTTAAAACTGTTATGTGGTTCTTCTTTTGGCTGGTACTTGTTTTAGGTCCTCATGAACTTTATCACGTTTTGTGCTTGTATCATCATCCCATCAGTTCACTGCTCACTAACATAAATTGAAGTATATGTTCTCTAAGCATGTATGCTATATGATATGCTTTATATTATACATGCATTCTGGAATTTTAACTGGATTTTCTGTGCTTCCAGCTATGAAGCATGGGTCATTTACAATTTCCTTTCACTTTGCCTTGCATGGGTGGGAGGCCCCGGTGCTGTTGTATTGAGTTTAAATGGTAAGAGTTTTGAAACCATTGTGGTGTCTCATGACATGCTGCTTTCCTGCCATACCTCTTGATGGGTGTGTATCTATTGGAGAACGTCATAGGTTATTGTTCTTGGCTTGTCTTTTTTACTTGTGAAAGGAACCATATCGGCTAGATATATCCAAATACCAAACAAATCTATCACTGCAAAATTGTCCAAGGAGAGAGAAGTTTTACTATTTGAGCACACTCTCGTGTGCATATGTGTACATGTCGATGACTCTCTTAGTAGCATGATGATCAAAGATTCCATGATCTCATAGTAGAAAATTCATGGAAAAGATCATGCTATTCCCTTTCTCCATGACCAATGAAAGCACAGAAATAGGTATGAAGATAAGGAAAGCTTTGCCTCTCTCCGTCCATCAGTGTTGTATCCTGTACACTGTTTGAACATCCTCTATTTCAATTAGCTGTTCAGTGTTCGTAACCAAAAGATGAAGCATGAAATTGGACTTGGAACCACGAGTGGAACTGGAAGTTACACTAGCCTGAAGGCAGAGTATAGCAGTTCTGTAATAAGAGCCATCGAGTATTTTTGTTGTGAAAAATTACCAACTTTGCTTTACATTTTGTTGATATGTTGAAGTCCAAGTGATTCTTGAAACATCATGTCAAAATTTAATTGCAGTCAAATAGTTACAAAATCATAAGCAGAGAGAATCCATCTGCAAAATCATTTTTCTAAGATCTGGGAAAAGTTACCTTTTAGTTCTTTCATTAGAGAAAAAGCTTCCTTTTCTCAGAGAGAGAGAGAGAGAGAGAGAGAGAGAGAGAGAGAGAGAGAGAGAGAGAGGTTCTTTGAAGAAGTTCTAGCAACATGGTACCTTTGGAAGTCTTCACATCATATGCAGTTTGGTGGGGAAATTTTTCAAAATTTTAGGAAGTTGCATGTTGGGCTTTCTTGTTTAGAAAGTCTTTTGACAGCATATTTGTCTAACTTACTACATTGTTGGGGATTGTAATGCATCCAAAAGGTGATGAAACATTTGAATTGTTGGTGTAAATGGTAGTGTCACTGGCCCTTTTTTAATTTTTTAATTAAGTACAGGAATTTGATTCTTGAGACGTGAGCAGTAAGCACTAATGGTTGCTAACAATTTTAAAGTTTTGACAATAATAACCAACATACCTAAGTTTTGAATATTGTCATGGTGCAACTAGTTGTTTATTCAAATTGAAATCTTATTTCTGTCAGTTTAGGTTGTTTATTATATATCCAAGATGAGTTAGCAAGATTAGTGTACTGATGTATTCTTGAAACAGTGAAGATTCTAAGAAAGGTGCTTGAAAAGATGACAACTAAAGTCTCCACAAAATGGTTATTGTAATTCAAGATGGTCAAGTTTGGGTTGAACCGTCTTATCAGTTCTCTAGGGATTTAGCTCTTTCTCCTGTACTATAAAGTAAAAGTTCGTCTAAATTTGATTCATCGGGAAATTGCTTTCTTAACCAGGCTATTCATTTTAAAACAAATATACATACACTGAAATATCACATTATATCTAGTAGACTAGTACATTCTATGGGGTCAAAAGTGTGCATAGGCCCTGGTTAGCCACGTTTTTATCAGGCTGTAGTGTCTAGGCAGCAAATGTAGAAAGGTTTTCCTTTCTCCTTTTCTTCTTCTTCTTTTCCCTGACTTATACTCTTCTTTGTTTTTATTCTCTTTCTTTTTGGCCTGCTTTGCCCCACCTAGTCCTTTTTGAAGGTCCATTTCCTAGGCCTTCCCAATACTTTTGACTATATATAGTGCACTACTCTTGTGCTGCAGTCAGTAACACCATGGATTCTTGATAAGCTGGGAGCAACGAACACAAAAGTGCATCCAAGTTGGCTTTTCATTTGGGGGCAATAAGATACTTATATTCCATTATAATCCTAGATCTGCTGAGTTGTCTGGCAAAAAAAATTCCTTCGGTATTTGCTTCAGCAATGGGTTTGACTTAAACTTGAAATGGTTGAAAATCTGAAGTAAACTTTCATCTCTTTATAAAGACTATAACTACTTGGAAAAGGTTTAGTTTGAACAATTGTAACTAAGAACGTGTTGGCATGTCTTGCTTTCAGGGTGTTATGGTCTTTCTAGCTGCCAAGTCTCGTTTCATAAAGACTGCTGATTCGCTGAAGAAGCTGCTGATTTTCAAAATTTCCTCATCCGTGTTGAGATGCTTGTTGCTGCAGTGGGGCACCTCTGTTCATTTCCTATAAAGAATATGCTGGTGCAAATATTGGTGCTTCAGGTGGACTAACTAGAAACTTGACTCATGCCTTGAAGGTTAATGATTTCTATCATGACATGGTCCATCAGGTTAGTTTTTTCCTTGCTTTGCATCTCATGGCTGTTTCAAACGAGCTATTTCTGTATGCGGCATTCTGTTAATAGCTGCTGAACTCCTATAAGGATGAGCTAAAGCACTGTGCTATACTTTAATATTGTTATGGCACTTATTTCTAAGTTTCTGACCTGTCAATGTTTGAACCATCCATTTTGTTAGCCAATTTGAAGAATCACATTCCTTGGCTTGAATGAAGAGCATTAAAAATATGCTCTTCCTTGCTCAGTGTTTTTTTTTTCACTGCTGCCTGAGTCAAACTGCAGAGTCATGACTTAATTAATTCCTGGTTGAATCCTGGGTCAATGGGTTTAAACTATAAAAACATTGCTCATGTGCACAGATGACCAAGTTCTGGTTCACTTGTTTCCTTTTTTTGAGGATCACTAAACTTGTACTTTATGTTCTAGGAACCGTTTTTATCCTTGGATTTCAATTTCTTATATGTTCCAGCTGCTTTGGCAGTTGTTCATTTTGGAAAGGTGCAAATTCTATTATGATTTATAGTATTATGTCACGATACAGTCGTGATTATTTGGCAAACTATTGTCACTATATCTTTTGTACTTTATTATGTTATGTCCTGAGGACCCTTGTCGTCCTCTTGATGAATTTTATCTTAAAATATGATATAAGGTGCATATCAGAGTTTTGGATATGATGCCTTTAAGATATGTCTGTTTCTTTTATAATGAAAGGTAAGACAAAATATTGACTGAAATCAATGAACGATGTTTGTTGTAGTGGGAACTAGCGGATGCTGCATGTGGAAGCACATTCTTGACAAATAGTGATAAACAAAATTAGACTTTGTTATTCACAATAGTGTTCATCATGCTTCATTGTCTTGGCAAGAAAGAGCGACACATATAACTTAAAGTGCGCTCAAGGGATGTGATTTAAATGATATGTGATGGTTTCATTTTGATCGCAAAAGATATGATGAACCCCGTACAACAAAAGGGAAAGCAGTCCTGTGAAACCTTGGAACTGCTTTAGGACCTTGATGAAGCAACATGCCCACCATAAAGTTAAAAATGTCAATTAGATGCAATTGAAATAAATGGCTGACTGGTTGACACGACCAACGCATGGCCAACTAGATGCATTGGTACAATGGTCAGCTTTATAAGGTTATGCGTATGACAAAAGGAAAGTCAATGAAAAGCATGCAATACTAGACAAGTGCGCTCAAGGGATGTAATTCAAATGATATGTGATGGTTTCATTTTGATCGCAAAAGATAGGATGAACCCTGTACAACAAAAGGGAATGCAGTCCTGTGAGACCTCAGAACTGCTCTAGGATATTGATGAAGAAGCATGCCCACGATAAGTTAAAAATGTTAATTAGATGCAATTGAAATAAATGACTGATTGGTTGACATGACCAATGCATGACCAACTATATGCATTGGTATAATGGTCATGCGTAGGACAAAAGGAATGTCAATGAAAAGCATGCAATACTACACAAGTGCGCTTATGGGATGTGACGTAAATGATTTGTGATCGTCTCATGTTGAGGGCAAAAGATAATATGAATCCCGTACAACAAAGAGGGAAAGCAGTCCTGTGAGACCAGGGAACTGCTCTAGGACATTGATGAAGCAACATGCCCACCATAAAGTTAAAAATGTCAATTAAATGCAATTGAAATAAATGACTGACTGGTTGACACGACCAATGCATGACCAACTATGTGCATCGGTATAATGGTCAGTTTTAGAGGTTATACGTAAGACAAGGAAAATCAATAAAAAACATGCAATGCTAGACAAGTGCGCTCAAGGGATGTGATTTAAATGAGATGTGATGGTTTCATTTTGATCGCAAAAGATATAATGAACGCCGTACAACAAAAGGGAAAGCAGTCTTGTGAAACCTTGGAACTGTTTTAGGACCTTGATGAAGCAACATGCCCACCATAAAGTTAAAAATGTCAATTAGATGCAATTGAAATAAATGACTGACTGGTTGAGACGACCAACACATGGCCAACTAGATGCATGCTCGATTCGGGTGGATATGTAGAAATCTCTCTCATCATCACAGCGGATCCTCAAAAAAACACAGTTTGTGTCGAATAAAGAGTATACTTCGACTTTCGTGTGCTAGAACTCGAGTTTATGCGTATGACAAAAGGAAAGTCAATGAAAAACGTGCAATACTAGACAAGTGCACTCATGGGATGTGATTCAAATGATATGTGATGGTTTCATTTTGACCACAAAAGATAGGATGAACCATGTACAACAAAAGGGAAAACAGTCTTGTGAGACCTCGGAATTGCTCTATGATATTGATGAAGCAGCATGCCCACGATCAAGTTAAAAATGTTAATTAGATGCAATTGAAATAAATGGCTGACTGGTTGACACAACCAATGCATGACCAACTATATGCATTGGTATAATGGTCAGCTTTTGGAGGATATGCGTAAGACAAAAGGACAAGTGCTCTAGGACCCCGATGAAGCAACATGCCCACCACCAAGTTAAAAATGTCAATTAGATGCAATTAAAATAAATGGCTGACTAGTTGACACGACCAACGCATGGCCAACTAGATGCATTGGTATAATGGTGAGCTTTACGAGTTTATGCATACGACGAAAGGAAAGTCAATGAAAAGCATGCAATACTACACAAGTGCGATCAAGGGATGCGATTTAAAAGATATGTGATGGTTTCATTTTGAGCGCAAAATATAGCATGAACCATGTTCAACAAAAGGGAAAGCAGTCCTGTTAGACCTCAGAACTGCTCTTTGATCTTGATGAAGCGGCATGCACTCGATGAAGTTAAAAATGTTAATTAGATGCAATTGAAAGAAATGGCTTACTGGTTGACACGACCAATGCATGATCAACTATGTGCATCGGTATAATGGTCAGTTTTAAATGTTATACGTAAGACAAGGAAAATCAATGAAAAACATGCAATGCTAGACAAGTGCGCTCAAGTGATGTGATTTAAATGAGATGTGATGGTTTGATTTTGAGCGCAAAGGATATGATGAACCCCATACAACAAAAAGGAAAGCAGTCTTGTGAAACCTTGGAATTGTTTTAGGACCTTGATGAAGCAACATCCCACCATAAAGTTAAAAATATCAATTAGATGCAATTGAAATGAATGGCTGACTGGTTGAGACGACCAACGCATGGCCAACTAGATGCATTGGTACAATGTTCTGCTTTAGGAGTTTATGCGTATGACAAAACCAAAGGCAATGAAAAACGTGCAATACTAGGCAAGTGCGCTCAAGGGATGTGATTTAAATGATATGTGATGGTTTCATTTTGATCGTAAAAGATAGGATGAACCATGTACAACAAAAGGGAACACAGTCTTGTGAGACTTCAGAACTACTCTATGATATTGATGAAGCAGCATGACCACGATCAACTTAAAAATGTTAATTAGATGCAATTGAAATAAATGACTGACTGGTTGACACGACCAATGCATGACCAACTAGATGCATTGGTATAATGGTCAACTTTTGGAGGATATGCGTAAGACAAAAGGACACCTCCTCTAGGATCTCGATGCAGCAACATGCCCACCATCAAGTTAAAAATGTCAATTAGATGCAGTTGAAATAAATGATTGACTGGTTGACACGACCAACGCATGGCCAACTAGATGCATTGGTATAATGGTCAGCTTTAGGAGGTTATGCATAGGACAAAAGGAAATTCAATGAAAAACATGCAATACTAGACAAGTGCGCTCAAGGGATGTGATTTAAATGATATGTGATGGTTTCATTTTGAGCGCAAAAGATAGGATGAATCCTGTTCAACAAAAGGGAAAACAGTCCTGTGAGACCTCGGAACTGCTCTATGATCTTGATGAAGCGGCATGCCCTCGATGAAGTTAAAAATGTTAATTAGATGCAATTGAAATAAATGACTGACTGGTTGACACGACCAACACAAGACCAACTAGATGCATTGGTATAATGGTCAACTTTAGGAGGTTATGGGTACGACAAGAGGAAGGTCAATGAAAAGCATGCAATACTAGACAAGTGCGCTCAAGGGATGTGATTTAAATGATATGTGATGGTTTGATTTTGAGCGCAAAGGATACGATGAAGCCTGTTCAACAAAAGGGAAAGCGGTCCTGTGAGACCTCGGAACTGCTCTATGATCTTGATGAAGCAGCAAGCTCTCGATGAAGTTAAAAATGTTAATTAGATGCAATTGAAAGAAATGGCCGACTGGTTGACACAACCAATGCATGACAAGTGCGCTCAACGGTATAATGGTCAGTTTTAGGAGGTTATGCCTAAGAGAAAAGGAAAGACAATGAAAAACATGCAATATTAGACAAGTGCGATGAAGGAATGTGATGTAAATGATATGTTATAGTCTCAAGTTAAAAATGTCAATTATATGCAATTGAAATAAATGGCTGACTGGTTGACACGACCAACTAGATGCATTGGTATAATGGTTAGCTTTAGGTGGTTATGCGTAGGACAAAACGAAAGTCAATGAAAAGCATGCAATACTAGACAAGTGTGCTCAAGGGATGTGATGTAAATGATATGTGATCGTCTCATGTTGAGGGCAAAAGATAAGATCAACCCCGTACAACAAAGAGGGAAAGCAGTCCTGTGAGACTTGGGAACTGCTCTAGGACTTTGATGAAGCAACATGCCCACCATAAAGTTAAATGTCAATTAGATGCAATTGAAATAAATGGCTGACTGGTTGAGACGACAAACTAGATGCATTGGTATAATGGTTAGCTTTAGGTGGTTATGTGTAGGACAAAAGGCAAGTCAATGAAAAGCATGCAATACTAGACAAGTGCGCTCATGGGATGTGATGTAAATGATATGTGATCGTCTCATGTTGAGGGCAAAAGATAAGATGAACCCCATACAACAAAGAGGGAAAGCAGTCCTGTGAGACCTGGGAACTGCTCTATGACCTTGATGAACTAACATGCCCACCATAAAGTTAAAAATGTCAATTAAATGCAATTGAAATAAATGACTGACTGGTTGACACGACCAATGCATGACCAACTAGATTCATTGGTATAATGGTCAGCTTTTGGAGGATATGCGTAACACAAAAGGACACGTGCTCTAGGACCCCGATGAAGCAACATGCCCAGCATCAAGTTAAAAATGTGAATTAGATGCAATTGAAATAAATGACTGACTAGTTGACACGACCAACGCATGGCCAACTAGATGCATTGGTATAATGGTCAGCTTTAGGTGGTTATGCATAGGACAAAAGGAAAGTCAATGAAAAACATGCAATACTAGACAAGTGCGCTCAAGGGATGCGATTTGAATGATATGTGATGGTTTCATTTTGAGCGCAAAAGATAGAATGAACCCTGTTCAACAAAAGGGAAAGCAGTCTTGTGAGACCTCGGAGCTGCTCTATGATCTTGATGAAGCGGCATGCTCTCGATGAAGTTAAAAATGTCAATTAGATGAAATTGAAATAAATGGCTGACTGGTTGACACGACCAACGCATGTCCAACTGGAGCATTGGTATAATGGTCAGCTTTAGGAGGTTATGCATAGGAAAAAGAAAAGTCAATGAAAAGCATGCAATACTATACAAGTGCGCTCAAGGGATGTGATTTAAATGATATGTGATGGTTTCATTTTAAGCGCAAAAGATAGAATGAACCCTGTTCAACAAAAGGGAAAGCAGTCCTGTGAGACCTCGGAACTGCTCTATGATCCTGATGATGCGGCAAGCTCTCGAGGAAGTTAGAAATGTTAATTAGATGCAATTGAAAGAAATGGCTGACTGGTTGACACGACCAATGCATGACAAGTGTGCTCAACGGTATAATGGTCAGTTTTAGGAGGTTATGCATAAGAAAAAAGGAAAGACAATGAAAAACATGCAATACTAGACAAGTGCGATGAAGGGATGTGATGTAAATGATATGTGATAGTCTCAAGTTAAAAATGTCAATTATATGCAATTGAAATAAATGGCTGACTGGTTGACACGACCAACTAGATGCATTGGTATAATGGTTAGCTTTAGTTGGTTATGCGTTGGACAAAAGGAAAGTCAATGAAAAGCATGCAATAGTAGACAAGTGCGCTCAAGGGATGTGATGTAAATGATATGTGATCGTCTCATGTTGAGGGCAAAAGATAAGATGAACCCCGTACAACAAAGAGGGAAAGCAGTCCTGTGAGACTTGGGAACTGCTCTAGGACTTTGATGAAGCAACATGCCCACCATAAAGTTAAATGTCAATTAGATGCAATTGAAATAAATGGCTGACTGGTTGAGACGACAAACTAGATGCATTGGTATAATGGTTAGCTTTAGGTGGTTATGCGTAGGACAAAAGGCAAGTCAATGAAAAGCATGCAATACTAGACAAGTGTGCTCAAGGGATGTGATGTAAATGATATGTGATCGTCTCATGTTGAGGGTAAAAGATAAGATGAACCCCATACAACAAAGAGGGAAAGCAGTCCCGTGAGACTTGGGAACCGCTCTAGGACTTTGATGATGCAACATGCCCACCATAAAGTTAAATGTCAATTAGATGCAATTGAAATAAATGGCTGACTGGTTGAGATGACAAACTAGATGCATTGGTATAATGGTCAGCTTTAGGTGGTTATGCGTAGGACAAAAGGCAAGTCAATGAAAAGCATGCAATACTAGACAAGTGCGCTCATGGGATGTGATGTAAATGATATGTGATCGTCTCATATTGAGGGCAAAAGATAAGATGAACCCCATACAACAAAGAGGGAAAGCAGTCCTGTGAGACCTGGGAACTGCTCTATGACCTTGATGAACTAACATGCCCACCATAAAGTTAAAAATATCAATTAAATGCAATTGAAATAAATGACTGACTGGTTGACACGACCAATGCATGACCAACTAGATTCATTGGTATAATGGTCAGCTTTTGGAGGATATGCGTAACACAAAAGGACACGTGCTCTAGGACCCCGATGAAGCAACATGCCCACCATCAAGTTAAAAATATCAATTAGATGCAATTGAAATAAATGGCTGGCTAGTTGACACGACCAACGCATGGCCAACTAGATGCATTGGTATAATGGTCAGCTTTAGGTGGTTATGCATAGGACAAAAGGAAAGTCAACGAAAAACATGCAATACTAGACAAGTGCGCTCAAGGGATGCGATTTAAATGATATGTGATGGTTTCATTTTGAGCGCAAAAGATAGAATGAACGCTGTTCAACAAAAGGGAAAGCAGTCTTGTGAGACCTCGGAGCTGCTCTATGATCTTGATGAAGCGGCATGCCCTCGATGAAGTTAAAAATGTCAATTAGATGAAATTGAAATAAATGGCTGACTGGTTGACACGACCAACGCATGGCCAACTGGAGCATTGGTATAATGGTCAGCTTTAGGAGGTTATGCATAGGAAAAAGAAAAGTCAATGAAAAGCATGCAATACTAGACAAGTGCGCTCAAGTGATGTGATTTAAATGATATGTGATGGTTTCATTTTGAGCGCAAAAGATAGAATGAACCCTGTTCAACAAAAGGGAAAGCAGTCCTGTGAGACCTCGAAACTGCTCTATGATCCTGATGAAGCGGCAAGCTCTCGAGGAAGTTAAAAATGTTAATTAGATGCAATTGAAAGAAATGGCTGACTGGTTGACACGACCAATGCATGACAAGTGCGCTCAACGGTATAATGGTCAGTTTTAGGAGGTTATGCATAAGAAAAAAGGAAAGACAATGAAAAACATGCAATACTAGACAAGTGCGATGAAGGGATGTGATGTAAATGATATGTGATAGTCTCAAGTTAAAAATGTCAATTATATGCAATTGAAATAAATGGCTGACTGGTTGACACGACCAACTAGATGCATTGGTATAATGGTTAGCTTTAGTTGGTTATGCGTAGGACAAAAGGAAAGTCAATGAAAAGCATGCAATACTAGACAAGTGCGCTCAAGGGATGTGATGTAAATGATATGTGATCGTCTCATGTTGAGGGCAAAAGATAAGATGAACCCCATACAACAAAGAGGGAAAGCAGTCCTGTGAGAATTGGGAACTGCTCTAGGACTTTGATGAAACAACATGCCCACCATTAAGTTAAATGTCAATTAGATGCAATTGAAATAAATGGCTGACTGGTTGAGATGACAAACTAGATGCATTGGTATAATGGTCAGCTTTAGGTGGTTATGCGTAGGACAAAAGGAATGTCAATGAAAAGCATGCAATACTACACAAGTGCGCTCATGGGATGTGACGTAAATGATTTGTGATCGTCTCTTGTTGAGGGCAAAAGATAATATGAATCCCGTACAACAAAGAGGGAAAGCAGTCCTGTGAGACCTGGGAACTGCTCTATGACCTTGATGAAGCAACATGCCCACCGTAAAGTTAAAAATGTCAATTAAATGCAATTGAAATAAATGACTGACTGGTTGACACGACCAATGCATGACCAACTATGTGCATCGGTATAATGGTCAGTTTTAGAGGTTATACGTAAGACAAGGAAAATCAATAAAAAACATGCAATGCTAGACAAGTGCGCTCAAGGGATGTGATTTAAATGAGATGTGATGGTTTCATTTTGATCGCAAAAGATATAATGAACGCCGTACAACAAAAGGGAAAGCAGTCTTGTGAAACCTTGGAACTGTTTTAGGACCTTGATGAAGCGACATGCCCACCATAAAGTTAAAAATGTCAATTAGATGCAATTGAAATAAATGACTGACTGGTTGAGACGACCAACACATGGCCAACTAGATGCATGCTCGATTCGGGTGGATATGTAGAAATCTCTCTCATCATCACAGCGGATCCTCAAAAAAACACAGTTTGTGTCGAATAAAAAGTATACTTCGACTTTCGTGTGCTAGAACTCGAGT
Source organism: Nymphaea colorata (assembly GCF_008831285.2). Lineage (NCBI taxonomy): Eukaryota > Viridiplantae > Streptophyta > Magnoliopsida > Nymphaeales > Nymphaeaceae > Nymphaea > Nymphaea colorata. The sequence goes on from NW_022205042.1 coordinate 14,036, forward strand.
TTATGCGTATGACAAAAGGAAAGTCAATGAAAAACGTGCAATACTAGACAAGTGCACTCATGGGATGTGATTCAAATGATATGTGATGGTTTCATTTTGACCACAAAAGATAGGATGAACCATGTACAACAAAAGGGAAAACAGTCTTGTGAGACCTCGGAACTGCTCTATGATATTGATGAAGCAGCATGCCCACGATCAAGTTAAAAATGTTAATTAGATGCAATTGAAATAAATGGCTGACTGGTTGACACAACCAATGCATGACCAACTATATGCATTGGTATAATGGTCAGCTTTTGGAGGATATGCGTAAGACAAAAGGACAAGTGCTCTAGGACCCCGATGAAGCAACATGCCCACCACCAAGTTAAAAATGTCAATTAGATGCAATTAAAATAAATGGCTGACTAGTTGACACGACCAACGCATGGCCAACTAGATGCATTGGTATAATGGTGAGCTTTACGAGTTTATGCATACGACGAAAGGAAAGTCAATGAAAAGCATGCAATACTACACAAGTGCGATCAAGGGATGCGATTTAAATGATATGTGATGGTAATACTAGACAAGTGCGATCAAGGGATGCGATTTAAAAGATATGTGATGGTTTCATTTTGAGCGCAAAATATAGCATGAACCCTGTTCAACAAAAGGGAAAGCAGTCCTGTTAGACCTCGGAACTGCTCTTTGATCTTGATGAAGCGGCATGCACTCGATGAAGTTAAAAATGTTAATTAGATGCAATTGAAAGAAATGGCTTACTGGTTGACACGACCAATGCATGATCAACTATGTGCATCGGTATAATGGTCAGTTTTAAATGTTATACGTAAGACAAGGAAAATCAATGAAAAACATGCAATGCTAGACAAGTGCGCTCAAGTGATGTGATTTAAATGAGATGTGATGGTTTGGTTTTGAGCGCAAAGGATATGATGAACCCCATACAACAAAAAGGAAAGCAGTCTTGTGAAACCTTGGAATTGTTTTAGGACCTTGATGAAGCAACATCCCACCATAAAGTTAAAAATATCAATTAGATGCAATTGAAATGAATGGCTGACTGGTTGAGACGACCAACGCATGGCCAACTAGATGCATTGGTACAATGTTCTGCTTTAGGAGTTTATGCGTATGACAAAACCAAAGGCAATGAAAAACGTGCAATACTAGGCAAGTGCGCTCAAGGGATGTGATTTAAATGATATGTGATGGTTTCATTTTGATCGTAAAAGATAGGATGAACCATGTACAACAAAAGGGAACACAGTCTTGTGAGACTTCAGAACTACTCTATGATATTGATGAAGCAACATGACCACGATCAAGTTAAAAATGTTAATTAGATGCAATTGAAATAAATGACTGACTGGTTGACACGACCAATGCATGACCAACTAGATGCATTGGTATAATGGTCAACTTTTGGAGGATATGCGTAAGACAAAAGGACACCTCCTCTAGGATCTTGATGAAGCAACATGCCCACCATCAAGTTAAAAATGTCAATTAGATGCAGTTGAAATAAATGATTGACTGGTTGACACGACCAACGCATGGCCAACTAGATGCATTGGTATAATGGTCAGCTTTAGGAGGTTATGCATAGGACAAAAGGAAATTCAATGAAAAACATGCAATACTAGACAAGTGCGCTCAAGGGATGTGATTTAAATGATATGTGATGGTTTCATTTTGAGCGCAAAAGATAGGATGAATCCTGTTCAACAAAAGGGAAAACAGTCCTGTGAGACCTGAGAACTGCTCTATGATCTTGATGAAGCGGCATGCCCTCGATGAAGTTAAAAATGTCAATTAGATGCAATTGAAATAAATGGCTGACTGGTTGACATGACCAACACAAGACCAACTAGATGCATTGGTATAATGGTCAACTTTAGGAGGTAATGGGTACGACAAGAGGAAGGTCAATGAAAAGCATACATTACTAGACAAGTGCGCTTAAGGGATGTGATTTAAATGATATGTGATGGTTTGATTTTGAGCGCAAAGGATACGATGAAGCCTGTTCAACAAAAGGGAAAGCGGTCCTGTGAGATCTCGGAACTGCTCTATGATCTTGATGAAGCAGCAAGCTCTCGATGAAGTTAAAAATGTTAATTAGATGCAATTGAAAGAAATGGCCGACTGGTTGACACAACCAATGCATGACAAGTGCGCTCAACGGTATAATGGTCAGTTTTAGGAGGTTATGTCTAAGAGAAAAGGAAAGACAATGAAAAACATGCAATATAAGACAAGTGCGATGAAGGAATGTGATGTAAATGATATGTTATAGTCTTAAGTTAAAAATGTCAATTATATGCAATTGAAATAAATGCCTGACTGGTTGACACGACCAACTAGATGCATTGGTATAATGGTTAGCTTTAGGTGGTTATGCGTAGGACAAAAGGAAAGTCAATGAAAAGCATGCAATACTAGACAAGTGTGCTCAAGGGATGTGATGTAAATGATATGTGATCGTCTCATGTTGAGGGCAAAAGATAAGATCAACCCCGTACAACAAAGAGGGAAAGCAGTCCTGTGAGACTTGGGAACTGCTCTAGGACTTTGATGAAGCAACATGCCCACCATAAAGTTAAATGTCAATTAGATGCAATTGAAATAAATGGCTGACTGGTTGAGACGACAAACTAGATGCATTGGTATAATGGTTAGCTTTAGGTGGTTATGTGTAGGACAAAAGGCAAGTCAATGAAAAGCATGCAATACTAGACAAGTGCGCTCAAGGGATGTGATGTAAATGATATGTGATCGTCTCATGTTGAGGGCAAAAGATAAGATGAACCCCATACAACAAAGAGGGAAAGCAGTCCTGTGAGACCTGGGAACTGCTCTATGACCTTGATGAACTAACATGCCCACCATAAAGTTAAAAATATCAATTAAATGCAATTGAAATAAATGACTGACTGGTTGACACGACCAATGCATGACCAACTACATTCATTGGTATAATGGTCAGCTTTTGGAGGATATGCGTAACACAAAAGGACACGTGCTCTAGGACCCCGATGAAGCAACATGCCCACCATCAAGTTAAAAATATCAATTAGATGCAATTGAAATAAATGGCTGGCTAGTTGACACGACCAACGCATGGCCAACTAGATGCATTGGTATAATGGTCAGCTTTAGGTGGTTATGCATAGGACAAAAGGAAAGTCAACGAAAAACATGCAATACTAGACAAGTGCGCTCAAGGGATGCGATTTAAATGATATGTGATGGTTTCATTTTGAGCGCAAAAGATAGAATGAACGCTGTTCAACAAAAGGGAAAGCAGTCTTGTGAGACCTCGGAGCTGCTCTATGATCTTGATGAAGCGGCATGCCCTCGATGAAGTTAAAAATGTCAATTAGATGAAATTGAAATAAATGGCTGACTGGTTGACACGACCAACGCATGGCCAACTGGAGCATTGGTATAATGGTCAGCTTTAGGAGGTTATGCATAGGAAAAAGAAAAGTCAATGAAAAGCATGCAATACTAGACAAGTGCGCTCAAGTGATGTGATTTAAATGATATGTGATGGTTTCATTTTGAGCGCAAAAGATAGAATGAACCCTGTTCAACAAAAGGGAAAGCAGTCCTGTGAGACCTCGAAACTGCTCTATGATCCTGATGAAGCGGCAAGCTCTCGAGGAAGTTAAAAATGTTAATTAGATGCAATTGAAAGAAATGGCTGACTGGTTGACACGACCAATGCATGACAAGTGCGCTCAACGGTATAATGGTCAGTTTTAGGAGGTTATGCATAAGAAAAAAGGAAAGACAATGAAAAACATGCAATACTAGACAAGTGCGATGAAGGGATGTGATGTAAATGATATGTGATAGTCTCAAGTTAAAAATGTCAATTATATGCAATTGAAATAAATGGCTGACTGGTTGACACGACCAACTAGATGCATTGGTATAATGGTTAGCTTTAGTTGGTTATGCGTAGGACAAAAGGAAAGTCAATGAAAAGCATGCAATACTAGACAAGTGCGCTCAAGGGATGTGATGTAAATGATATGTGATCGTCTCATGTTGAGGGCAAAAGATAAGATGAATCCCGTACAACAAAGAGGGAAAGCAGTCCTGTGAGACTTGGGAACTGCTCTAGGACTTTGATGAAGCAACATGCCCACCATAAAGTTAAATGTCAATTAGATGCAATTGAAATAAATGGCTGACTGGTTGAGACGACAAACTAGATGCATTGGTATAATGGTTAGCTTTAGGTGGTGATGCGTTGGACAAAAGGCAAGTCAATGAAAAGCATGCAATACTAGACAAGTGCACTCAAGGGATGTGTTGTAAATGATATGTGATCGTCTCATGTTGAGGGCAAAAGATAAGATGAACCCCATACAACAAAGACGGAAAGCAGTCCTGTGAGACTTGGGAACTGCTCTAGGACTTTGATGAAGCAACATGCCCACCATAAAGTTAAATGTCAATTAGATGCAATTGAAATAAATGGCTGACTGGTTGACACGACCAATGCACGACCAACTAGATGCATTGGTATAAGGGTCAGCTTTAGGTGGTTATGCATAGGACAAAAGTTAAGTCAATGAAAAACATGCAATACTAGACAAGTGCGCTCAAGGGATGTGATCGTCTCATGTTGAGGGCAAAAGGTTAGATGAACCCCGTACAACAAAGAGACAAAGCAGTCCGGTGAGACCCTGGAACTGCTCTAGGACCTTGATGAAGCAACATGCCCACCATCAAGTTAAAAGTGTCAATTAGATGCAACTGAAATAAATGGCTGACTTGTTGACACGACCAATGCATGGCCAACTAGATGCATTGGTATAATGGTCAGCTTTAGTCAGTTATGCGTAGGACAAAAGAAAAGTCAATGAAAAGCATGCAGTACTAGACAATTGCGCTCAAGGGATGTGATGTAAATGATATGTGATCGTTCCATTTTGAGCGCAAAAGATAGGATGAACCCTGTTCAACAAAAGGGAATGCAGTCCTGTGAGACCTCGGAACTGCTCTATGATCTTGATGAAGCAGCTTGCCCATGATGGAGTTAAAAATGTTAATTAGATGCAATTTAAAGAAATGGCTGACTGGTTCACACGACGAATGCATAACCAACTATGTGCATCGGTATAATGGTCAGGTTTAGGAGGTTATCCGTAAGACAAGGAAAATCAATGAAAAACATGCAATGCTAGACAAGTGCGCTCAAGGCATGTGATGTAAATGATATGTGATCGTCTCATGTTGAGGGCAAAAGATATGATTAACCCCATGCAACAAAGAGGGAAAGCAGTCCTGTGAGACCTTGGAACTACTCTAGGATCTCGATGAAGGAACATTCCCATCGTCAAGTTAAAAATGTTAATTAGATGCAATTTAAATAAATGGTTGACTGGTTGACACGACAAATGCATGCCCAACTAGATGCATTGGTATAATGGCCAGTTTTAAGAGGTTATCCATAAAACATAAGGAAAGTCAATGAAAAACATGCATTGCTAGACAAGTGCGATCAAAGGATGTGATATAAATGATATGTGATCGTCTCATTTTGAAGGCAAAAGATAAGATGAAACCCTTACAACAAAGAGGGAAAACAGTCCTGTGGGACCTGGAAACTGCTCTAGGACCTTAATGAAGCAACCTATGTGACATGGATATGGCAATCTGGGTCACGTACCGGTGTCGACACTCTGACATGCGGATCTCGACACTTGGACATAGCAGAATACGTTTTGGATCAGGTCTAGGTCAGACCCGATCCGAACCACTTTCATAACCCGATTTTCTGTTTTAACCCTTGATTTCGTTTTACGCTTTACCCTCGACGGTCGACCTTTACCCTCGACTCCTTGCGGCGACAACAGAGTTCTATGGCGGGTGACGAAGACGAGCTCCAGCGATCGACGGCGACATCCGGTGGCAGCCGGCAACAGACAGGTAAGTGTTTTTTTTTTCTTTTCGATATTAGAAGTTAGGGTTTCATGCTTCATTTGGGTTTTTTTTGTTTGGGTTTTTCTTGCCGATTTGGGGATGTTTTTGTTTGAAGATTGAACGGTTAATCCGTCGATCTTGATCCTATTCTTCAATGTTATGTGCGATATTTTCTTTTTTTGTTTGATTTGGGGATTTTGCCTTAGTGCTTGTAAGGTGGTCGTTGCCCTCAGTCACTAGAATGTGCTGGAAGTTGCCTTCTCTCATTAAGGGCTGTTTTACATTATCTAGAAATAAATTTGCATGTCTATACTATGTTGTATTGTTTTATTTCATGTTATGTTTGTTTGAGACTTTCTATCTTATGACTTATGAGATTGTAAGAGTGAATTGTTAATTTAATGTTTTTTTAATTTTATTATTATTTTTAATTTTTTAGAATATAATATTCGTGGTGTCCGCGTATCCTAAAATTTTGAAAATTGCTGTGTCCGCGTACCCGTACCCGTGTGACATAGGAAGCAACATGCCCACAATCAACTTAAAAATGTCAATTAGATGCAATTGAAATAAATGATTGACTGGTTGACATGACCAACGTATGGCCAACAAGATGCATTGGTATAATGGTCAGCATTATGAGGTTATGCGTAGGACAAAAGGAAAGTCAATGAAAAGCATGCAGTACTAGACACTTGCGCTCAAGGGATGTGATGTAAATGATATGTGATCGTCTCATTTTGAGCGCAAAAGATAGGATGAACCCTGTTCAACAAAAGGGAAATCAGTCCTGTGAGACCTCGGAACTGCTCTATGATCTTGATGAAGCACCAGGCCCATGATGAAGTTAAAAATGTTAATTAGATGCAATTTAAAGAAATGGCTGACTGGTTGACATAACGAATGCATAACCAACTATGTGCATCGGTATAATGGTCAGTTTTAGGAGGTTATCTATAAGACAAAAGGAAAATCAATGAAAAACATGCAATGCTAGACAAGTGCGCTCAAAGCATGTGATGTAAATGATATGTGCTCGTCTCATGTTGAGGGCAAAAGATATGATGGACCCCGTACAACAAAGAGGGAAAGCAGTCCTGTGAGACCTTGGAAGTGCTCTAGGATCTCGATGAAGCAACATTCCCATCATCAAGTTAAAAATGTTAATTAGATGCAATTGAAATAAATGGTTGACTGGTTGACACGACAAATGCATGGCCAACTAGATGAATTGGTATAATGGTCAGTTTTAAGAGTTTATCCGTAGGACAAAAGGAAAGTCAATGAAAAACATGCAATGCTAGACAAGTGCGATCAAATGATGTGATATAAATGATATGTTATCGTCTCATTTTGAGGGCAAAAGATAAGATGAAACCCGTACAACAAAGAGGGAAAGCAGTCCTGTGGGACCTGAAAACTGCTCTAGGACCTTCATGAAGCAACATGCCCACCATCAAGTTAAAAATGTCAATAAGATGTAATTGAAATAAATGACTGACTGGTTGAGACGACCAACGTATGGTCAACTAGATACATTGGTATAGTGGTAAGCTTTATTAGGTTATGCATAGGAAAAAAGGAAAGTCAATGAAAAACATGCAATACTAGACAAGTGCGCTCAATGGATGTAATTTAAATGGTATGTGATGGTTTCATTTTGATCGCAAGAGATATGATGAACCCTTTACAACAAATTGGAAAGCAGTTCTGTGATACCTCAGAACTGCTCTAGGATCTTGATGAAGCAGCATGTTCACTCTCAAGTTAAAAATGTTAATTAGATGCAATTGAAATCAATGGCTGGCTGGTTGACATGTCCAATGCTTGACCAACTAGATGCATTGGTATAATGGTCAGATTTAGGAAGTTAATCGTAAGACAAAAAGGATGACAATGAAAAACATGCAATACTAGACAAGTGCGATCAAGGGATATGATGTATATGATATGTGATCGTTTCATTTTGAGGGCAAATGATAAGATGAACCCCGTACAACAAAGAGGGAAAGCAGTCCTGTGAGACCTTGGAACTGCTCTAGGATATCAATGGATCAACGTTCCCACCATCAAGTTAAAAATGTTAATTAGATGCAATTGAAATAAGTGGTTGACTGGTTGACACGATATATGCATGGCCAACTAGAGGCATTGGTAGAATGGTCAGTTTTAGGTGGTTAAACGTAAGACAAAAGGAAAGTCAATGGAAAACATGCAATACTAGACATGTGCGATCAAGGGTTGTGATGTAAATGATATGCGATCGTCTCAATTTGAGGGAAAAAGATAGGATGAACACCGTACAACAAAGAGGGTTATTTGTAATGTAGGTAGCTGCTCTGTTATCACAATACATCTTCATAGGAAGTTTCACTGAAATTCTCAATTCTATAAGCACTGATTTGACCCATGACATTTCAGCTGTCGTTTGAGCCATAGCTTTATATTCAGACGCAACACTCAATCTAGCAACCTCATTATGTTTCTTGCTCCTCCAAGAAATAAGATTCCCGCCAATAAAGACGCAAAAACATGTAGTAGAACTCCTATCATTTACTAACCCTGCATAATCAGCTTCACTATATGCTTTTATGTCCACACATTCTCCTTTTTTGAACCATAACCCCTTTCCTGGGGCTGATTTCAAGTATTTTATCACCACTAAAAGCAGCCTCAGAATGAACTTTCCGAGGTTTCTCCGTGAATTGACTAAGCTTATTTACAGCAAAGCTGATGTCTGGAGGAGTGATGGTCAAATATGAAAGTTTTCCTATCACAGATTTGTAAGAACGAAAGTCAAAAGCCTCTTATTCATCATCATGCATATGAATTCGAGGATTCATAGGAAGTGTAGCAGGTTTGGCTCCTAATAACCATGTTTCCTGCAAAAGATCAAGAACATATTTCCTTTGAGACATCACAATCCCTTTACTACTACGAGCCGCTTCAATACCAAGGAAATATCGAAGTTGACCAAGATATTTTGTGACAAAGTGTTTCTGTAAGAACTCCTTTATCTGAGCTATCTCTTGAGTACTTTCTCCAGTGAGGACAATATCATCAACATAGCCTTTTTAAGTTTGCATGCCTTCAAACATTCCTCCTGTCGTTCAAAACCAGGTGGTTGTTGCATATAGACTGTTTCAGAGAGATCACCATATAGAAATGCATTTTTCACATCAAGCTGATAACCATGCCACTGACGAAAACATCTCGAAGAAGTCCACCCCATAAGTCTGTGCATAGCCTTTAGCCACAAGACGAGCATTGAATCGCTCTACAGACCCATCAAAATGATATTTGATGGTGAATGCCCATTTGGAGCCGACAACATCACAATTCAATGGTAGGTCCACCAAGTCCCAAGTCTCCTTAGAAAGAAGAGCATCAATTTCTTCCTGCATAGCGTGCTTCTATCGTGAATCTAACAAGGCTTGGTGGTGAGAGGTCGGAATAGTATTACTAGCTATAACTCGATCAAACTGCACCAAGCTTGTGCTCAAATGGTCCATAGAAACCGAGTTAGAAATCGGATGCCTTGTGCACTGCCGCCGACCCTTGCGAATAGCAATAGGTAGATCATCTGCAGAATAGCCATCATTTCTTCCTGAGTCAGTCTTATCATTAGAACTTACCTCATGAGAAGATGTTGGTGGGCGGTTAGGAGAGGGACCTTGACGCCGGGTATAGACGTATTGGAGGATCAAGAAAATGATCACCTGATAATGGTGGAGAGGACGAGATTGACTCAAGTGATACTGGGAGAATAGGAAGAGGAACAGACACAGTGGTACTTGGAACAGAGAAATAAGGATGAGACTCAAAAAATGTAACATCTGCACTGACAATCTCTTTCTTGGTATGAGGATCAAAACATCGATAGCCTTTTTGATTGGCAGAATATCCAATGAACACACATTTGACAGCTTGGGCAGCAAGTTTGTTTTTGGTTGGGCCCAAGATGTGTGCAAAACAAGTGCATCCAAATACTTTGGGGGGTATATGAAATGATGGTCGAGCTGGATATAGTATTTGAATGAGGATGCGTTCTTGAATGGCAGACAAGGGCAATTTGTTGGTGAGATAACATGCGGTAAGAATAGCATCACCCCAAAAATAGGCAGACATATAAGTGTTCAATATGAGGGTACAGGCCACATTTAGAAGTTGTCGATGTTTGCGTTCAGCAACATCATTTTGTTGGTATGTGTGGGGACATGTATATTGTGGTTGAATTCCATGATTGACATAAAATTAGAGTAGAACTGAAGACTTAAATTCAAGAGCATTATCAGTGTGAATATTTTTGACAATACCACCAAACTGAGTTTTTATTTCATTAACAAATTTCTGAAGAATATAGATGACTTCAAACCTGTTCCGTAACAAAAATACCTAACTGACTCTAGTAAAATCATCAACCAAAACAAGGTAATACCAGAAACGTGAACGACGGGAAACACGACTTGGACCCCAAACATCAAGATGCAGAAGATCAAAGGGACTTTGACTCGATGGACTCTGACTTGAAAACAATAAGTAGACCCTTGTCCACCTTCTAATATTTCAAAAAGACTCAAATTGACTCTAAAAAGCTTTAACAAAATGCAATTGAAATAAATGACTGGCTGGTTGACACAACCAATGTATGGACAACTAGATGCATCAGTGTAATGGTCACTTTTAGGAGGTTATGGGTGAGACAAAAGGAATGACAATGAAAAGCATGCAACACTAGACAAGTGCGAGAACATGATGAAAATAGTTAACTAAATGTTCGATTACTTAAGGTTTATTTTTCAATATAATAATGTCATGCTGCCTTCAGCAGTTTGAGGCCAGATGGTTGAGACGGTCAATTTTCATTGATGAAAAATGCTACAATTTTTTCATGAAAAAGGCCATGAAGACCCTGCCATCATCATGAGACCTGGGAACTATTCAAGGATCTTGATGAGACAATGTCCCGACAATCAAGCTCAAAAATGTCAATTATTTTCAATTAAAATAAATGGCTGGCTGGTTGTCTTTGGAAAGTAGCGGATGCTGCATGTGGGAGCACATTCTTGACAAATAGTGATGAACAAACAAATACGGGTTGAAATTGTTGGGTGTTGTTAATATTAGTAAATGAGAGGAGATGCAAAAAGTTTTTGAAAAATAGATTTCCATATAGGTAAATCGAAATAGGATGGAAAGTCTATGATGAATCCCGTTCAACAACGGGGAAGCAGTGTCGTGACACCGGAGAACTATTTAAGGATCTTGATGAAGCAATGTCCCACCATTAAAAATAGTAATTAGGTGGTATTAAAATAATATGTTGATTGGTTGTCATAGGCAAGTAGTGGATGCTACATGTGGGTGCATATTCATAATGAAAAGCGATAAAAAGGCGTACTTTATTTGGGACGATTATTTATGTTGCATCATCTTGGCAAAGAGAATGGCACACGTAACTTCAGTAGTGTTGAAGAGATAAAAAGTAAATGTGGTGTGATAATCTCATTATGAGCACAAAAGGATGGATGGGAAGTAAATGAGGTGTAATCACCCGTTGAAGTTGAAAGATCTTGTGTGGAACCTATAGAAACTTGCTGACATTTTTATCGTTAGAATATGTGTCTCACAATGAATCCCACGTTTGTTTTGCTAGTGTGGTAAACTAGGGTAACTGATATGTTTGAATACTGTTCATAATCCAGTACATGGCAATATTGTTATTCTCTCACCATGCGTCATATTTTCCGGTCTTCTCCTTGGGTTCAGATTTGAAAGAATATTTTCTCTTCGATGCCCTATCACTGACATCATCAAACTTCTTGAGCACCTTTCATTGTTGTTGTTGTTGTCAAATTTGATAGCTGACCCATATGAGAAAGTATTAGCAATTGCCTTATACTTAGCCACAAGATCAAATGTGGAATCACTCTTGTGACCCTTTTCCTCAGCCATGGCAGTTAAAGAAATTAATATTCAGCTGCTAGGAATGCATGACCAAAAAATTACAACAATCGACAACCACCAGGTTGCTCCATCAATTAACATGCACACAAACTTTAAGCAATAACCAGTTGTGCAGATCCAATCGTTGATCAGATTGGTTCTGTTCAAAAAAATCAAATTTGGTTCTCTGTCTTTAACGTATATAAATACCATGATCTAAATATTACATCCAAGTTGACACAACTAGCAGTATAATCAATCCACTGACAGGATAATGACAATTAGCAAACAAGAACTCATATTAGACGTTAACTGCAACAACTAACAGAAATCATCTAGACCTGATGTATATTTCATGAAGAAAATTTCAGATATAAAAAAACTGAACTAACATCGACAACAACATGTGAGGGCTGCACTAGACGACTTGCGAATAACTCACCCAATTTGGACTCGTTTGAAGGACTTCAGATCTTCCCTGACTTAGAAAACTTCTTGCAGCTCACCAATTGTGATCCATGACCATTGTCAATGACAACTAGAAATAGAGAAGTATGCTCTGTGCTCCATAATATTCAGCGGTAATCAGATCCCTGATCATCCACCAATGGCTACATCCTTGCAGCACTCAGACGTGTACCAAGAAAAAAAAATGTAGAGAAGAAAGAGGGAGAAAGAAGAGAGGAAGAAGAAAAAGAAGTAGAAGACCTGCTGGTGTCTGGCCAAGCTAGGTTTGTCAGCTCTGATACCATGTTACACAGGTCTGAAAGGAATTGATCTTCATTCGCCCTAATCCCATATTATTGAGGATTAGGGTTCGCTAAACAGAATTATAATAAAGGTCCACAAAAGAAATAAAATAATAAGGATAACTCCTGTTTACACTCATTTGCTGATAATTAATCAAGGCGAATACTTCAACATAGTGAATGTATGCTAGGTTCATCAATGCATTCAAATGAGGCAAATGATAGAGCTGCTCAACTTCAGTCATGATAATCCACTAGAGAGGTATGACATACATAGTAGTTGTTCAACTAGTCATATGTTGTCGTTGAAACTGTGTAAATTTTAGGTTTTTGACTAGAGAATGGAGGTTCTTATCATCATTCATCAATAAAGCCAAACTAGGAAGGGAGAGTAGCCTTATGATTTCACTAGAAAAAGCTTAGTAGGGGTAGGGATATCTGCTGCAAGCAGTGGCAATCTATTGCTTACATGAAGGATAAACTATCTGTTTAGGAATAGCACCTGTTAACTATAGATAAGCTATTTTTACCTTTACTAGTAGTCTGTGGGTGCAAGTCTTCAATTGAGTTCACGTGGAGAAATCTCAAATATCCAGTCTTTATGGTCACTGATGGTACATTTTTGCAGGTCTCACTGACAGGTGCATATGCAATAGATAGTGGTATGTGATCTTATACTTTCTCTACTTTGAATAATTTTGCAAATGTTTGAGCTTTTTTGGTCACTCCTTTCATATTTTATGTTGTTTCAGTAAAACATGTTCACATTTGATAATGATTTCATTTATCAGGTGCCCTTACCATATAATCAACACAATGTCAAGATTAGTTAAAGTGCATAAAGGAACAGAAAAATTCCTATATAATCAACACAATGTGAAAATTACTTGAAGTGCATAAAAGAACACAAAAAGCAATGTTGGATATTAACTGAAGTAAAAGATGCTCATATTTAATGTGTTAAGATAAAGATGTTGTTGCCATATGTAAATTTGTTGTTTATAGATGAAATATGTGACCCATTTTTTCCTAGATTGGTCTTTTATTTCCAATTTCCAGGACCTAAATTGATGTTGCAACAAAGCTTGCACTTCCTATAGCTGTTTTTTTTTTTGGTTCCTTTCTGTTGACCCTTTTTCCTTTTAAATAAATACTTAGTGTTTTTTCTTGACCTTTTGATATCTTGGTTTTGTCTACAGTTCTTGACGGACATAATAAGGACGCCATGTGTTCGTTCATGATTTATTTATTTGAATCCTACATGACTTTCCACAGGTTTGAACCCATATGTAATGGTGGTTCAGTGGATTGTGTTCATTTATGGGCCTTATTGCAACTCTTTTATCTGGAGGGCTGGTCAAGTGCCCTGACATTCTAAAGGTCTGAGTAAACCACCTTCTACACGCTACTACAACCATAGATCTTGGCTTCTATTTTTTTATTTGCTTGTCCTCAATTACTAGACTTGTATGGCAATTATGAAATGTACTAGCACTTTATGTCAGGTAGGTGCATCAGGTCTGCTTTTGTTGCTTTTGTTGTACACTGGATTGATCCATTTTCACATCAAACTCCCATGTTGCTCGATATTTCTATTTCAAGCAAGCTTTCTGGATATGGGGCTAAAACTAGTTTGATTGTTTTGACTCAAATCACTATATATATGTGAAGCTGAGACTTTCTCGTTTTGCTATCGTTAAGCTTCCACAGGAAATCAAAGCTTGAGAGGTTTTGGCAAATAGTTGCAATGTTTAAAGCCACATTTGGTGGACTCTCTCTCCCCATCTACCACAGGCGATCAGGTATGCAGTAGTGTGTAAATGTATTTAACTGAATGTAAATTATACTTTCGTATGTCATGTTTCTAGTATTTCATTAATATGAAAATGTTCCAGGTAGTTGTTGCTTCTCCCCATAGAGATAGGCTGCAACCAAATGATTAGTCATTAGTGGCCTGAGTGATAAGTGGCCTTCACTGAATTTAAATATGGCCGAATATTCAAAGAGGAAGCTTGTAACCGCATAATGAAACTGGTTCTTCATGATTCTTCTTTTTCATGAAATGTTCATGAAATATACCTTAATTACATAATAGCTTTTCTGGCTCATCTCGGTGGCGTTCATGGGATCCAGTTCCCACTTTATCCCAGTTTATCTGGATAACCGGTCGCTGAACAAGATTTAATACTCATCTTCTCGGTGGCGTTCATGGGATCCAGTTTCCACTTTATCCCAGTTTATCCGGATAACCGGTTGCTGAAGAAGATTTACTTCATATATATATATATATATATATATATATATATATATATATATATATATATATATATATATATATATATATATATATATCTCGTTGGGTTGCCTTTTATAACTCAAGAGGAAAGAAAAATTGCTTCTTTTTTTCATTGTTGTCGTAAAAGCCAAATAAATTTCTTGACTCCAACCAGCCAACACTCAAAATAGTAGATCAGCGACGTACTTTAATTTATTTAAGTCTAATCTAGACATTAGGTGATCTTCCAATTTATATAGCAGGAGGTACCCAGCCCATGGGCAGGACTGCCCACAGATATTTTGTGCCGCACTTGCAGCCTACAGAGGCCAGACCTTAATTTTTGTAGCAAATACGTGATGGATGTAACACAATAACATGGTGTTACTAAAAGGCTTTATATTCTCGCTTTCCACCTCAAAGCAAGCTCAGCAAGTAGGCCAGTAATTCTGTCTTCCTTGCCTCTTCCTTGCCTTGGTGTCGTACTTCAAAATGGAGATCTGACCTTCCTGCTCGCATCTCAAAAACTTCGCCGCAAAATTGTGTAGTCTCTCTCCCAAACAAAGCAATCGAAACATAAGCAGCCAACCAAAAAAAATACATATCGTACCCAAATCCATGTTATCGGAGGCATAATTAGATTTGATTTCTGTTGACGGTTATGAGTGAGATTTGGAGTTGGATTCGATTCGACTCCAGTAACACTTGAAATGGAAGAAGTTTTATGCTGCATGTGCACCATCTTTGGGTCCCCTACCAAAGCGAATGATGGTCAAATATGGATTTAGAAACTCGGTCCAAAGATGGACCTGAGATAATGTGATGAGGGTCCATTGCGTTGCGGAAGATTCAAACTTTTTCATACTTTAGATTTGGACAAAAGCCCAAACCCAAATGTTAACTATGTATCGATTGCCTCCAGTTTTGAGCTTGCAACACCTGGACTAAAGGAACGGGAGCAGGTTTGCATTCGATCTTGATATCATGGACGAAGATAGAGTCCGAAATGGCTTCCTACCGGTCTTCGTGAGTCGAGCACCACCTTCAAGAACATACAAAGATGATTGTGGTTGTGTTTATACCGTAAAGTTTTGTGAATCAAATAGGCAAGACTATTAAAAATTACTTTTTTAAAAAGTTAAATGAACATAATATTTTAATAAAAAAATAACAAAGTTTAGAAATTGTACACTAAATCAAATAAATTTGCCATGGCTTGGACTGAAACGAACTATAGATCTTTTTTAGATGAGCCATCACAATATCCTGAAGGGTTGGCACAAGAGACTGATTAGGGATTTGAAAGTGGTCAGTTTCTTATTTAAATCTTATGGGCAACAACTTTTTGAGTTGTAAAAGGAGTAAACATTGATGTGCAAGTTGAAATATATATGAATGTCATCCCGAATCAACAAAAAGATCCGTATACCTTGAGGATATGGGAAAGGAAGAAGGGGTAGCTTAAACCTAAAGGATAAGAAGAGGACAGGATGTCTTTGACCTGCACTCGGATAGTGTGATCTCTCTTCACTTACATGATTGAAATTGTGTCAAGCCTGACTTAGATTCACTGACACACCCTATAAGCTAAAAATATAACCCTTATTAAAATGGAATCACATTGAGTTTTTTTTCATATTCAACAAACAAAGTTATGCTCTCAGGCAATAATGTTGATATTATTTAGAAGAAGTTTTTTTTTTGGTGAAATATTTGTTATTAGACGTTGTCTTTCGATGTATCGACACTTGTTTAGGTGTCCAGAAATGTTTTATTGTTTTGTATATTTTCTCACGTTTCTCAAAATTATAAATGTTGTCACATTCTTTCTGATTTTTTTTAGAAAACGTGTTGAAAAAAGGTGCAAGATTATTCCTTGAGGACGAAATCATGAGAATGAAACATAAACGAAGATGGGCTAATTTTTTATTTAAATTTAAAGTAGTTTAAATATTGTAAATTGAAACAAGGGAACGGCTGGCGCCTTCTCCGGCTGACGGACGGCGGGAACTTGCGGAATTAATTTCCAACCTGTGAAAAAGTCAGCAGTGTCCTCTTACAGAAGCTAGGGGACTATGGAAGCTCTCTCTCTGGAGAGAACACCAAAACCCAGTGACGTTGAAATGTTTTTATGCTCTCTCTTTGAATAGAAGGATTCGAAACAGAATTCGATCTTCAAGATTTTTAGTTCTAGCTTTCGATCTGCATGTTGTTAGATTGAGAGAGGAAAAACGTGTGTGGGATTTTCGCGTACATCAACTACAATGTACCAAGGGGCAGAAGCTACATTCTCGAGGCCCTTTCTCCGACGACGACAACATAGGGGTTGTGATTCGTCCGGCATATCCATCGATGGCGATCCCGTCGACCCCAACTTTGAGAGCTTCTCCATATTCCCTGCAGATTATAAGGTTCCTTTAGTTTTCCGGCAGGAAGGTGCCCCCAATCGTCTGGTGGAAGCCGTATAAAGAGGTTTGTGATTGCGAGTTTTCCCTTTCTCTGAACTTCGGTTTTCGAATTGGACTTGCTCCATTGCTTCCGTTTTACTGATCGATTTTCCCTATTCAGTTGTTATAATCGTCGGCGTAGAGATTCCTTTTGCAGGTTCTTTGTTGGTTCAGGAAGGATCTCGAATAGATGTCTTCTACACACCTTTCTCTGTTGAATTGAGGGTCTCCTGCTACCGCTGACTGAATTTGATCATCTTGTTCTGTTACTAACGCTGTTGTTTGTCGACTCGACAGGGTTTGAACATGGCCAGGTGCTTTATCTCATTCCTCTTTTCTCCTTTTCTTATGATTTATCTGCATGGAAATTTTGTCGCAGTAACGTAATATTAAGTGCAGTGCACCGCCACCACAAAAGCTTCAAGTTTTTCAATTTCTCATGTAAGGAAGAAAGACATTTCCTCTTTTCTAAAGGGGATTAATTTAAGCACTTGACAATGTCTTCAATCACTAATCGCAGGTTGTTTCTTGTTGTTGGGTAGGGACTTGTTGGACATAACTGAACTTAGACGCAATGACTCGTTGAAGTCGCGGCTTAGCTGATCCACCGTTCAACCTTCAACCTTACAGGTTGATCAGCAATATATACATGATATGTAGTTCAAAGACTACATCAAGAACGTGGCACAACCATTAATATGATCCTACTGAAAACAAACGAAACCAGTAACCTTGACTTACACTGGATAAGTACAATACCTAAGGCATCTACTCAACTAATATGACACAAGAAGAAATCGAGTGAGTACTAACCTGCTCCAAAAACATGAAGGATCCTGCAGATTCGAGTCTAAGATCCATAAAAAGATAAATTTTGGATCTCAAGTTAGTCAGAGAAAGAATCATCTACAAATTTCAGCAATTGTGAACTCAAATTTCTGCCGCATGAGTCTAAAACATGCGAGTATGCATGCTGGGCTCGATGAAGTCCGGATCAGCCAGAGACCGACCTATTTCCAGCCCCCGTCCCCCCATCTAGGAAAGATTCCACCACATTTTCATGTAGTTGGATTGGTAAATGGGAACAGTTAAATTCCAA
>NW_022205043.1:0-56648 GCF_008831285.2 Nymphaea colorata
TGTACATGTATAACAAGTGAAACGCATTAGCTAATGATAAGCGATCAAACGAATGACGTGAATCTCTTTTTTTCATATAAACTTTTAGTTTGAACCATTTAAATCATTCGTTATAGATGCTAAAACAAGCGAAACACATTATATTAACTGAAATACAACAAGTAAATAACTTAAATGTCTTTATGTACATAAAAGCTTGTGATTTCATTCCACTAAATCATTCACATGCATGTTTAAGCACATTCACAGATTAGTTTTTATTCAAGTCATTCTATTGATCCCTTATAGTTAACCTAATGTGTTTCACTGTTTATTACTTCTATAAAAAACGATTTAAATCATTGAAATCACCAGATAATATAGTTAAAAATGGAATCTATGCATTAGTTTCATCCCTAGTACTTAATCGAAAGAATTCAACTTGTCGTTACATCTATAGTACGCGATATAAGCGATTGAAATCAGTTGTTCGTATAAACACGAGTGGGATTTAAGCTATTCATTTGATCACACATATTTAATTGAATGTTTTTAACTTGTTAGTACATCCATTTTGAATGATTTATTTGATCCAAATCACAAGTTTGTATGAGAATGAATAAGATTCAAGTCGCTAATTTGCTCCCTATATTTAATCTAATGTGTTTCACTTGTTATTACATGTGTAATGAATGATTTAGATGATTGAAATCACAAGTTTATATCGATACAAGTAGGATCTATGCTTTTGTTGACCCCTTTTATTTAATTCAGTGAAACAAAAAAGTTCTACTTCGTGGACTAACTACAAGCATCAATCTAATGTATACATCAGATTTGTGTCCATATGAATTGGAGGTTTCAATCATTTAAATCATTCCTTATACATGTAATAACAAGTGAAACACATTAGATTAACTATAAAAGAACAAATGAACCACTTGAATTTCATTCATTTTCATGCAAACTTACGATTTAAATCCACTAAATCATTCAACGTGGATGTAGCAACAAGTTAATCGCACTCAATGAAATATGCGTGCTCAGATGAATCGCTTAAATCCCACTCGTATTGATACAAACTTGTGATTTCAATTCATTAGATCCTTACTATTGATGTAACTACAAGTTCAACTCATTGGATTAACTACAAGAGATCAAACTAATGCGTAGATCTCATTTCCATCCATTTGAACTTGTGATTTCAATCAACAAAATAAATCATTGTACATGTAGTAACAAGTGAAACGCATTAAGCTAATGATAAGCGATCAAACGAATGACGTGGATCTCTTTTTTTCATATAAACTTTTAGTTTGAACCATTTAAATCATTCGTTATAGATGCTAAAACAAGCGAAACACATTATATTAACTGAAATACAACAAGTAAATAACTTAAATGTCTTTTATGTACATAAAAGCTTGTGATTTCATTCCACTAAATCATTCAACATGCATGTTTAAGCACATTCACAGATTAGTTTTTTATTCAAGTCATTCTATTGATCCCTTATAGTTAACCTAATGTGTTTCACTGTTTATTACTTCTATAAAAAACGATTTAAATCATTGAAATCACCAGATAATATAGTTAAAAATGGAATCTATGCATTAGTTTCATCCCTAGTACTTAATCGAAAGAATTCAACTTGTCGTTACATCTATAGTACGCGATATAAGCGATTGAAATCAGTTGTTCGTATAAACACGAGTGGATTTAAGCTATTCATTTGATCACACATATTTAATTGAATGTTTTTAACTTGTTAGTACATCCATTTTGAATGATTTATTTGATCCAAATCACAAGTTTGTATGAGAATGAATAAGATTCAAGTCGCTAATTTGCTCCCCTATATTTAATCTAATGTGTTTCACTTGTTATTACATGTGTAATGAATGATTTAGATGATTGAAATCACAAGTTTATATCGATACAAGTAGGATCTATGCTTTTGTTTGACCCCTTTTATTTAATTCAGTGAAACAAAAAAGTTCTACTTCGTGGACTAACTACAAGCATCAATCTAATGTATACATCAGATTTGTGTCCATATGAATTGGAGGTTTCAATCATTTAAATCATTCCTTATACATGTAATAACAAGTGAAACACATTAGATTAACTATAAAAGAACAAATGAACCACTTGAATTTCATTCATTTTCATGCAAACTTACGATTTAAATCCACTAAATCATTCAACGTGGATGTAGCAACAAGTTAATCGCACTCAATGAAATATGCGTGCTCAGATGAATCGCTTAAATCCCACTCGTATTGATACAAACTTGTGATTTCAATTCATTAGATCCTTACTATTGATGTAACTACAAGTTCAACTCATTGGATTAACTACAAGAGATCAAACTAATGCGTAGATCTCATTTCCATCCATTTGAACTTGTGATTTCAATCAACAAAATAAATCATTGTACATGTAGTAACAAGTGAAACGCATTAAGCTAATGATAAGCGATCAAACGAATGACGTGGATCTCTTTTTTTCATATAAACTTTTAGTTTGAACCATTTAAATCATTCGTTATAGATGCTAAAACAAGCGAAACACATTATATTAACTGAAATACAACAAGTAAATAACTTAAATGTCTTTTATGTACATAAAAGCTTGTGATTTCATTCCACTAAATCATTCAACATGCATGTTTAAGCACATTCACAGATTAGTTTTTTATTCAAGTCATTCTATTGATCCCTTATAGTTAACCTAATGTGTTTCACTGTTTATTACTTCTATAAAAAACGATTTAAATCATTGAAATCACCAGATAATATAGTTAAAAATGGAATCTATGCATTAGTTTCATCCCTAGTACTTAATCGAAAGAATTCAACTTGTCGTTACATCTATAGTACGCGATATAAGCGATTGAAATCAGTTGTTCGTATAAACACGAGTGGGATTTAAGCTATTCATTTGATCACACATATTTAATTGAATGTTTTTAACTTGTTAGTACATCCATTTTGAATGATTTATTTGATCCAAATCACAAGTTTGTATGAGAATGAATAAGATTCAAGTCGCTAATTTGCTCCCCTATATTTAATCTAATGTGTTTCACTTGTTATTACATGTGTAATGAATGATTTAGATGATTGAAATCACAAGTTTATATCGATACAAGTAGGATCTATGCTTTTGTTTGACCCCTTTTATTTAATTCAGTGAAACAAAAAAGTTCTACTTCGTGGACTAACTACAAGCATCAATCTAATGTATACATCAGATTTGTGTCCATATGAATTGGAGGTTTCAATCATTTAAATCATTCCTTATACATGTAATAACAAGTGAAACACATTAGATTAACTATAAAAGAACAAATGAAGCACTTGAATTTCATTCATTTTCATGCAAACTTACGATTTAAATCCACTAAATCATTCAACGTGGATGTAGCAACAAGTTAATCGCACTCAATGAAATATGCGTGCTCAGATGAATCGCTTAAATCCCACTCGTATTGATACAAACTTGTGATTTCAATTCATTAGATCCTTACTATTGATGTAACTACAAGTTCAACTCATTGGATTAACTACAAGAGAACAAACTAATGCGTAGATCTCATTTCAATCCATTTGAACTTGTGATTTCAATCAACAAAATAAATCATTGTACATGTAGTAACAAGTGAAACGCATTAAGCTAATGATAAGCGATCAAACGAATGACGTGGATCTCTTTTTTTCATATAAACTTTTAGTTTGAACCATTTAAATCATTCGTTATAGATGCTAAAACAAGCGAAACACATTATATTAACTGAAATACAACAAGTAAATAACTTAAATGTCTTTTATGTACATAAAAGCTTGTGATTTCATTCCACTAAATCATTCAACATGCATGTTTAAGCACATTCACAGATTGTTTTTTATTCAAGTCATTCTATTGATCCCTTATAGTTAACCTAATGTGTTTCACTGTTTGTTACTTCTATAAAAAACAATTTAAATCATTGAAATCACCAGATAATATAGTTAAAAATGGAATCTATGCATTAGTTTCATCCCTAGTACTTAATCGAAAGAATTCAACTTGTCGTTACATGTATAGTACGCGATATAAGCGATTGAAATCAGTTGTTCGTATAAACACGAGTGGGATTTAAGCTATTCATTTGATCACACATATTTCATTGAATGTTTTTAACTTGTTAGTACATCCATTTTGAATGATTTATTTGATCCAAATCACAAGTTTGTATGAGAATGAATAAGATTCAAGTCGCTAATTTGCTCCCCTATATTTAATCTAATGTGTTTCACTTGTTATTACATGTGTAATGAATGATTTAAATGATTGAAATGACAAGTTTATATCAATACAAGTGGGATCTATGCTTTTGTTTGACCCCTTTTATTTAATTCAATGAAACAAAAAGTTCTACTACTTGGACTAACTACAAGCATCAAACTAATGTATACATCAGATTTGTGTCCATATGAATTAGAGGTTTCAATCATTTAAATCATTCATTATACATGTAATAACAAGTGAAACACATTAGATTAACTATAAAAGAACAAATGAACCACTTATTTTTCGTTCATTTTCAAGCAAACTTGCGATTTAAATCCACTAAATCATTCAACGTGGATGTAGCAACAAGTTAATCGCATTCAATGAAATATGCGTGCTCAGATGAATCGCTTAAATCCCACTCGTATTGATACAAACTTGTTATTTCAATTCATTAGATCCTTACTATTGATGTAACTACAAGTTCAACTCATTGGATTAACTACAAGAGATCAAACTAATCCGTAGATCCCATTTCCATCCATTTGAACTTGTGATTTCAATCAACAAAATCAATCATTGTACATGTAGTAACAAGTGAAACGCATTAGGCTAATGATAAGCGTTCAAACGAATGACGTGAATCTCTTTTTTTCATATAAACTTTTAGTTTGAACAATTTAAATCATTCGTTATAGATGCTAAAACAAGCGAAACACATTATATTAACTGAAATACAACAAGTAAATAACTTAAATGTCTTTTATGTACATAAAAGCTTGTGATTTCATTCCACTAAATCATTCAACATGCATGTTTAAGCACATTCACAGATTCGTTTTTGATTCAAGTCATTCAATTGATCCCTTATAGTTAACTTAATGTGTTTCACTGTTTATTACTTCTATAAAGAACGATTTAAATGATTGAAATCACCTGATCATATAGTTAAAAATGGAATCTATGCATTAGTTTCATCCCCAGTACTTAATCGAAAGAATTCAACTTATCGTTACATCTATAGTACGGGATATAAGCGATTGAAATCAGTTGTTCGTATAAACACGAGTGATATTTAAGCGATTCATTTGATCACACATATTTAATTGAATGTTTTTAACTTTTTAGTACATCCATTTTGAATGATTTATTTGATCGAAATCACAAGTTTGTATGAGAATGAATAAAATTCAAGTCGTTAATTTGCTCCCTTATATTTAATCTAATGTGTTTCACTTGTTATTACATGTGTAATGAATGATTTAAATGATTGAAATCACAAGTTTATATCGATCCAAGTGGGATCTATGCTTTTGTTTGACCCCTTTTATTTAATTCAATGAAAAAAAAAGTTCTACTTATTGGACTAACTACAAGCATCAAACTAATGTATACATCAGATTTGTGTCCATATGAATTGGAGATTTCAATCATTTAAATCATTCCTTATACATGTAATAACTAGTGAAACACATTAGATTAACTATAAAAGAACAAATGAACCACTTGAATTTCGTTCATTTTCATGCAAACTTGTGATTTAAATACACTAAATCATTCAACGTGGATGTACCAACAAGTTTATCACATTCAATGAAATATGCGTGCTCAGATGAATCGCTTAAATCCCACTCGTATTGATACAAACATGTGATTTCAATTCATTAGATTCTTTTCATTTGATGTAACTACAAGTTCATCTCATTGGATTAACTACAAGAGATCAAACTAATGCGTAAATCCAATTTGCATCCATTTGAACTTGTGATTTTAATTAACAAAATCAATCATTGTACATGTAATAACAAGTGAAACGCATTAAGCTAATGATAAGCGATCAAACGAATGACGTGAATCTCTTTTTTTCATATAAACTTTTAGTTTGAACCATTTAAATCATTCGTTATAGATGTAATAACAAGTGAAACACATTATATTAACTGAAATACAGCAAGTAAATAACTTAACTGTCATTTATGTTCATACAAGCTTCTGATTTCATTCCAGTAAATCATTCCATATGCATGTTTAAGCACATTCACGCATTAGTTTGTCATTCAAGTCATTCAATTGATCCTTTATAGTTAACCTAATGTGTTTCACTGTTTATTACTTCTATAAAGAACGATTTAAATGATTGAAATCTCCAGATAATATAGTTAAAAATGGAATCTATGCATTAGTTTCATCCTTAGTACTTAATCGAAAGAATTCAACTTGTCGTTACATCTATAGTACGCGATATAAGCGATTGAAATCAGTTATTCGTATAAACACGAGTGGGATTTAAGCTATTCATTTGATCACACATACTTAATTGAATGTTTTTAACTTGTTAGTACATCCATTTTGAATGATTTATTTGATCGAAATCACAAGTTTGTATGAGAATGAATAAGATTCAAGTCGTTAATTTGCTCTCCTATATTTAATCTAATGTGTTTCACTTGTTATTACATGTGTAATGAATGATTTAAATGATTGAAATCACAAGTTTATATCGATACAAGTGGGATCTATGCTTTTGTTTGACCCCTTTTATTTAATTCAATGAAACAAAAAGTTCTACTTCTTGGACTAACTACAAGCATCAAACTAATGCATACATCAGATTTGTCTCCATATGAATTGGAGGTTTCAATCATTTAAATCATTCCTTATACATGTAATAACAAGTGAAACACATTGGATTAACTATAAAAGAACAAATGAACCACTTGAATTTCGTTCATTTTCAAGCAAACTTGCGATTTAAATCCATTAAATCATTCAACGTGGATGTAGCAACAAGTTAATCGCATTCAATGAAATATGTGTGCTCAGATGAATCGCTTAAATCCCACTCGTATTGATACAAACTTGTGATTTCAATTCATTAGATCCTTACTATTGATGTAACTACAAGTTCAACTCATTGGATTAACTACAAGAGATCAAACTAATCTGTAGATCCCATTTCCATCCATTTGAACTTGTGATTTCAATCAACAAAATCAATCATTGTACATGTAGTAACAAGTGAAACGCATTAGGCTAATGATAAGCGATCAAACAAATGACGTGAATCTCTTTTTTTCATATAAACTTTTAGTTTGAACCATTTAAATCATTCGTTATAGATGCTAAAACAAGCGAAACACATTATATTAACTGAAATACAACAAGTAAATAACTTAAATGTCTTTTATGTACATAAAAGCTTGTGATTTCATTCCACTAAATCATTCAACATGCATGTTTAAGCACATTCACAGATTAGTTTTTGATTCAAGTCATTCAATTGATCCCTTATAGTTAACCTAATGTGTTTCACTGTTTATTACTTTTATAAAGAACGATTTAAATGATTGAAATCACCTGATCATATAGTTAAAAATGGAATCTATGCAATAGTTTCATCCCTAGTACTTAATCGAAAGAATTCAACTTGTCGTTACATCTACAGTACGGGATATAAGCGATTGAAATCAGTTGTTCGTATAAACACGAGTGAGATTTAAGCTATTCATTTGATCACACATATTTAATTGAATGTTTTTAACTTTTTAGTACATCCATTTTGAATGATTTATTTGATCGAAATCACAAGTTTGTATAAGAATGAATAAAATTCAAGTCGTTAATTTGCTCCCCTATATTTAATCTAATGTGTTTCACTTGTTATTACATTTGTAATGAATGATTTAAATGATTGAAATCACAATTTTATATCGATACAAGTGGGATCTATGCTTTTGTTTGACCCCTTTTATTTAATTCAATGAAAGAAAAAGTTCTACTTTTTGGACTAACTACAAGCATCAAACCAATGTATACATCAGATTTGTGTCCATATAAATTGGAGATTTCAATCATTTAAATCATTCCTTATACATGTAATAACTAGTGAAACACATTTGATTAACTATAAAAGAACAAATGAACCACTTGAATTTCGTTCATTTTCATGCAAACTTGTGATTTAAATCCACTAAATCACTCAACGTGGATGTACCAACAAGTTTATCACATTCAATGAAATATGCGTGCTCAGATGAATCGCTTAAATCCCACTCGTATTGATACAAACATGTGATTTCAATTCATTAGATTCTTTTGTAATGATGTAACTACAAGTTCATCTCATTGGATTAACTACAAGAAATCAAACTAATGCGTAAATCCCATTTGCATCCATTTGAACTTGTGATTTTAATCAACAAAATCAATCATTGTGCATGTAATAACAAGTGAAACGCATTAAGCTAATGATAAGCGATCAAACGAATGACGTGAATCTCTTTTTTTCATATAAACTTTTACTTTGAACCATTTAAATCATTCGTTATAGATGTAATAACAAGTGAAACACGTTATATTAACTGAAATACAGCAAGTAAATAACTTAACTTTCATTTATGTTCATACAAGCTTCTGATTTCATTCCAGTAAATCATTCAATATGCATGTTTAAGCACATTCACGCATTAGTTTGTGATTCAAGTCATTCAATTGATCTCTTATAGTTAACCTAATGTGTTTCACTGTTTATTACTTCTATAAAAAACGATTTAAATCATTGAAATCACCAGATAATATAGTTAAAAATGGAATCTATGCATTAGTTTCATCCCTAGTACTTAATCGAAAGAATTCAACTTGTCGTTACATCTATAGTACGCGATATAAGCGATTGAAATCAGTTATTCGTATAAACACGAGTGGGATTTAAGCTATTCATTTGATCACACATATTTAATTGAATGTTTTTAACTTGTTAGTACATCCATTTTGAATGATTTACTTGATCGAAATCACAAGTTTGTATGAGAATGAATAAGATTCAAGTCGCGAATTTGCTCTCCTATATTTAATCTAATGTGTTTCACTTGTTATTACATGTGTAATGAATGATTTAAATGATTGAAATCACAAGTTTATATCGATACAAGTGGGATCTATGCTTTTGTTTGACCCCTTTTATTTAATTCAATGAAACAAAAAGTTCTACTTCTTGGACTAACTACAAGCATCAAACTAATGCATACATCAGATTTGTGTCCATATGGATTGGAGGTTTCAATCATTTAAATCATTCCTTATACATGTAATAACAAGTGAAACACATTAGATTAACTATAAAAGAACAAATGAACCACTTGAATTTCGTTCATTTTCATGCAAACTTGCGATTTAAATCCACTAAATCATTCAACGTGGATGTAGCAACAAGTTAATCGCATTCAATGAAATATGCGTGCTCAGATGAATCGCTTAAATCCCACTCGTATTGATACAAACTTGTGATTTCAATTCATTAGATCCTTACTATTGATGTAACTACAAGTTCAACTCATTGGATTAACTACAGGAGATCAAACTAATGTGTAGATCCCATTTGCATCCATTTGAACTTGTGATTTCAATCAACAAAATCAATCATTGTACATGTATTAACAAGTGAAACACATTAAGCTAATGATAAGCGATCAAACGAATGACGTGAATCTCTTTTTTTCATATAAACTTTTAGTTTGAACCATTTAAATCATTCGTTATAGATGTAATAACAAGTGAAACACGTTATATTAACTGAAATACAGCAAGTAAATAACTTAACTGTCATTTATGTTCATACAAGCTTCTGATTTCATTCCAGTAAATCATTCAATATGCATGTTTAAGCACATTCACAGATTAACCGCTTAATTGAATATGCTTAACTTGTTGTTAAGTGATTCAAGTCGTTAATTTGCTCCCCTATATTTAATCTATTGTGTTTCACTTGTTATTACATGTGTAATGAATGATTTAGATGATTGAAATCACAAGTTTATATCGATACAAGTAGGATCTATGCTTTTGTTTGACCCCTTTTATTTAATTCAGTGAAACAAAAAAGTTCTACTTCGTGGACTAACTACAAGCATCAATCTAATGTATACATCAGATTTGTGTCCATATGAATTGGAGGTTTCAATCATTTAAATCATTCCTTATACATGTAATAACAAGTGAAACACATTAGATTAACTATAAAAGAACAAATGAACCACTTGAATTTCATTCATTTTCATGCAAACTTACGATTTAAATCCATAAAATCATTCAACGTGGATGTAGCAACAAGTTAATCGCACTCAATGAAATATGCGTGCTCAGATGAATCGCTTAAATCCCACTCGTATTGATACAAACTTGTGATTTCAATTCATTAGATCCTTACTATTGATGTAACTACAAGTTCAACTCATTGGATTAACTACAAAAGATCAAACTAATGCGTAGATCTCATTTCCATCCATTTAAACTTGTGATTTCAATCAACAAAATCAATCATTGTACATGTAGTAACAAGTGAAACGCATTAAGCTAATGATAAGCGATCAAACGAATGACGTGGATCTCTTTTTTTCATATAAACTTTTAGTTTGAACCATTTAAATCATTCGTTATAGATGCTAAAACAAGCGAAACACATTATATTAACTGAAATACAACAAGTAAATAACTTAAATGTCTTTTATGTACATAAAAGCTTGTGATTTCATTCCACTAAATCATTCAACATGCATGTTTAAGCACATTCACAGATTAGTTTTTGATTCAAGTCATTCAATTGATCCCTTATAGTTAACCTAATGTGTTTCACTGTTTATTACTTTTATAAAGAACGATTTAAATGATTGAAATCACCTGATCATATAGTTAAAAATGGAATCTATGCAATAGTTTCATCCCTAGTACTTAATCGAAAGAATTCAACTTGTCGTTACATCTATAGTACGCGATATAAGCGATTGAAATCAGTTATTCGTATAAACACGAGTGGGATTTAAGCTATTCATTTGATCACACATATTTAATAGAATGTTTTTAACTTGTTAGTACATCCATTTTGAATGATTTATTTGATCGAAATCACAAGTTTGTATGAGAATGAATAAGATTCAAGTCGCGAATTTGCTCCCCTATATTTAATCTAATGTGTTTCACTTGTTATTACATGTGTAATGAATGATTTAAATGATTGAAATCACAAGTTTATATCGATACAAGTGGGATGTATGCTTTTGTTTGACCCCTTTTATTTAATTCAATGAAACAAAAAGTTCTACTTCTTGGACTAACTACAAGCATCAAACTAATGCATACATCAGATTTGTGTCCATATGAATTGGAGGTTTCAATCATTTAAATCATTCCTTATACATGTAATAACAAGTGAAACACATTAGATTAACAATAAAAGAACAAATGAACCACTTGAATTTCGTTCATTTTCATGCAAACTTGCGATTTAAATCCACTAAATCATTCAACGTGGATGTAGCAACAAGTTAATCGCACTCAATGAAATATGCGTGCTCAGATGAATCGCTTAAATCCCACTCGTATTGATACAAACTTGTGATTTCAATTCATTAGATCCTTACTATTGATGTAACTACAAGTTCAACTCATTGGATTAACTACAAGAGATCAAACTAATGCGTAGATCTCATTTCCATCCATTTAAACTTGTGATTTCAATCAACAAAATCAATCATTGTACATGTAGTAACAAGTGAAATGCATTAAGCTAATGATAAGGGATCAAACGAATGACGTGGATCTCTTTTTTTCATATAAACTTTTAGTTTGAACCATTTAAATCATTCGTTATAGATGCTAAAACAAGCGAAACACATTATATTAACTGAAATACAACAAGTAAATAACTTAAATGTCTTTTATGTACATAAAAGCTTGTGATTTCATTTCACTAAATCATTCAACATGCATGTTTAAGCACATTCACAGATTAGTTTTTGATTCAAGTCATTCAATTGATCCCTTATAGTTAACCTAAAGTGTTTCACTGTTTATTACTTCTATAAAGAACGATTTAAATGATTGAAATCACCTGATCATATAGTTAAAAATGGATGCATTAGTTTCATCCCTAGTACTTAATCGAAAGAATTCGACTTGTCGTTACATCTATAGTACGCGATATAAGCGATTGAAATCAGTTGTTCGTATAAACACGAGTGGGATTTAAGCTATTCATTTGATCACACATATTTAATTGAATGTTTTTAACTTGTTAGTACATCCATTTTGAATGATTTATTTGATCGAAATCACAAGTTTGTATGAGAATGAATAAGATTCAAGTCGTTAATTTGCTCCCCTATATTTAATCTAATGTGTTTCACTTGTTATTACATGTGTAATAAATGATTTAAATGATTGAAATCACAAGTTTATATCGATACAAGTGGGATCTATGCTTTTGTTTGACCCCTTTTATTTAATTCGATGAAAGAAAAAGTTCTACTTCTTGGACTAACTACAAGCATCAAACTAATGTATACATCAGATTTCTGTCCACATGAATTGGACATTTCAATCATTTAAATCATTCATTATACATGTAATCACAAGTGAAACACATTAGATTAAGTATAAAAGAACAAAAGAACCACTTGAATTTCGTTTATTTTCATGCAAACTTGCGATTTAAATCCACTAAATCATTCAACGTGGATGTACCAACAAGTTTATCACATTCAATGAAATATGCGTGCTCAGATGAATCGCTTAAATCCCACTCGTATTGATACAAACTTGTGATTTCAATTCATTAGATTCTTTTCTATTGATGTAACTACAAGTTCATCTCATTGGATTAACTACAAGAGATCAAACTAATGCGTAAATCCCATTTGCATCCATTTGAACTTGTGATTTCAATCAACAAAATCAATCATTGTACATGGAATAACAAGTGAAACGCATTAAGCTAATGATAAGCGATCAAACGAATGACGTGAATCTGTTTTTTTCATATAAACTTTTAGTTTGAACCATTTAAATCATTCGTTATAAATGTTAAAACAAGCGAAACACATTATATTCACTGAAATACAACAAGTAAGTAACTTAAATGTTTTTTATGTACATAAAAGCTTGTGATTTCATTCCACTAAATCATTCAACATGCATGTTTATGCACATTCACATATGTTTTTGATTCAAGTCATTCAATTGATCCCTTATAGTTAACTTAATGTGTTTCACTGTTTATTACTTCTATAAAGAACGATTTAAATGATTGAAATCACTTGATCATATAGTTAGAAATGGAATCTATGCATTAGTTTCATCCCTAGTACTTCAACTTGTCCTTACATCTATAGTACGCGATATAAGCGATTGAAATCAGTTGTTCGTATAAACACGAGTGGGATTTAAGCGATTCATTTGATCACACATATTTAATTGAATGTTTTTAACTTTTTAGTACATCCATTTTGAATGATTTATTTGATCGAAATCACAAGTTTGTATGAGAATGAATAAAATTCAAGTCGTTAATTTGCTCCCCTATATTTAATCTAATGTGTTTCACTTGTTATTACATGTGTAATGAATGATTTAAATGATTGAAATCACAAGTTTATATCGATACAAGTGGGATCCATGCTTTTGTTTGACCCCTTTTATTTAATTCAATGAAACAAAAAGTTCTACTTCTTGGACTAACTACAAGCATCAAACTAATGCATACATCAGATTTGTGTCCATATCAATTGGAGGTTTCAATCATTTAAATCATTCCTTATACATGTAATAACAAGTGAAACACATTAGATTAACTATAAAAGAACAAATGAACCATTGAATTTCGTTCATTTTCATGCAAACTTGCGATTTAAATCCACTAAATCATTCAACGTGGATGTAGCAACAAGTTAATCGCATTCAATGAAATATGCGTGCTCAGATGAATCGCTTAAATCCCACTCGTATTGATACAAACTTGTGATTTCAATTCATTAGATCCTTACTATTGATGTAACTACAAGTTCAACTCATTGGATTAACTACAGGAGATTAAACTAATGTGTAGATCCCATTTGCATCCATTTGAACTTGTGATTTCAATCAACAAAATCAATCATTGTACATGTAATAACAAGTGAAACGCATTAAGCTAATGATAAGCGATCAAACGAAAGACTTGAATCTCATTTTTTCATACAAACTTTTAGTTTGAACCATTTAAATCATTCGTTATAGATGCTAAAACAAGCGAAACACATTATATTAACTGAAATACAACAAGTAAATAACTTAAATGTCTTTTATGTACATAAAAGCTTGTGATTTCATTCCACTAAATCATTCAACATGCATGTTTAAGCACATTCATAGATTAGTTTTTGATTCAAGTCATTCAATTGATCCCTTATAGTTAACCTAATGTGTTTCACTGTTTATTACTTCTATAAAGAACGATTTAAATGATTGAAATCACCTGATCATATAGTTAAAAATGGATGCATTAGTTTCATCCCTAGTGCTTAATCGAAAGAATTCAACTTGTCGTTACATCTATAAAACGGGATATAAGCGATTGAAATCAGTTGTTCGTATAAACACGAGTGGGATTTAAGCGATTCATTTGATCACACATATTTAATTGAATGTTTTTAACTTTTTAGTACATCCATTTTGAATGATTTATTTGATCGAAATCACAAGTTTGTATGAGAATGAATAAGATTCAAGTCGTTAATTTGCTCCCTTATATTTAATCTAATGTGTTTCACTTGTTATTACATGTGTAATAAATGATTTAAATGATTGAAATCACAAGTTTATATCGATACAAGTGGGATCTATGGTTTTGTTTGACCCCTTTTATTTAATTCAATGAAACAAAAAGTTCTACTTCTTGGACTAACTACAAGCATCAAACTAATGTATACATCAGATTTTTGTCCAGATGAATTGGAGATTTCAATCATTTAAATCATTCCTTATACATGTAATCACAAGTGAAACACATTAGATTAAGTATAAAAGAACAAAAGAACCACTTGAATTTCGTTCATTTTCATGCAAACTTGCGATTTAAATCCACTAAATCATTCAACGTGGATGTACCAACAAGTTTATCACATTCAATGAAATATGTGTGCTTAGATGAATCGCTTAAATCCCACTCGTATTGATAGAAACTTGTGATTTCAATTCATTAGATTCTTTTCTATTGATGTAACTACAAGTTCATCTCATTGGATTAACTACAAGAGATCAAACTAATGTATAAATCCCATTTGCATCCATTTGAACTTGTGATTTCAATCAACAAAATCAATCATTGTACATGGAATAACAAGTGAAACGCATTAAGCTTGTCACGACCCCATTTTTGACACCAAAAATTTTCTTTCATTTCTATAATAGTAGAAGCAATATTTAGTCATGACCAGAACAGAAGACATTGTTTTATTTCAATAATAAAATACTTTGACCCAAACAAAAATAACCACAAATCCCCAAAACCGACGCAGTGTCCAGAATGCCAGTGCCCGTCCATCACAAGGCTGAGGTCGTCGCTCCAAAGCCAAAATCTATCAAGGACTACCTGTAGATATAGAAAGAAGGGTCAGAATTCCTCTGAGTATGGAAAAATCCAGCCATGTGTGGAACATGGCCCATCAAAATAATATTTGATTTTTGTAAAACAAATATCTTCAAATCTTAACACATATTAGAGTAACGTCACATGTTCAGCAACAAAACGAGGTGTGCACAACCTCTCCAAAATTTCGTAGGCTTCCAACCGTGGTCCTCTG
This sequence comes from Nymphaea colorata, assembly GCF_008831285.2. NCBI lineage: Eukaryota > Viridiplantae > Streptophyta > Magnoliopsida > Nymphaeales > Nymphaeaceae > Nymphaea > Nymphaea colorata. The sequence continues at coordinate 15,867 of NW_022205043.1, forward strand.
ACAATGTCAAGGTCATCGTGCCGAGCAACAGAAATCCCCGTGGGCACTCACGGGCAGAACAGAACATCTCTTCACCAGGCGATCCAACGGATCGAGGGCACCTGAAGTGAAGCCTCCTGAGATATCCCAGATCGCCGCTGCAGCAGCATGGTCTCTCTAGGAACCCGGGTGGAGAGACCAGGAGTCTCGCTCCCAAACAAAAACAGAACAGAATCCCGGGCCCTTGTGCCGCCCAATACCCTGTGGGCCCTCCAGTACAGCCAGAGGAGCGTGCGTCAACAGTGAGCTCAGACACACCACTACCTCCCGGGACGAAACCGATCACTGGGCAAAACAGAAAGCTCGCACTCGCATAAACCATTGCACAAAGTCCACGTTTCGCCTTCGAATTTCAAAAGTGAGGGTTCACCAATGCTAGACATCGTCTAGTACCTCTCACAGAAACCGCTCGCCCTCAGGCTCGGTTTTCCAAACAGAATAATTCAGCTATTTTAAATTTAATAGCAATAGAGCAAAACTCATCGCATTTAGAAACCTCGATTAGCAATATTATAATCCTTATTTAAAACAATAAAATTTATATTTAAATTCTCAAAAGGTGACTTTCCTCCTCTAATGGTTCCAAAGTCACCTCCCAACCATATTTCTGAAATTTTAAAGACCACAAAGAGCATCAAAAAGTAATATAACATATCATTTCGTTTTTAATTTATAAAACCCCCTTTTTGTAATTTTTAAGAACTCAGAGGGTACCAAAACGTGATTTCTTATTAAATGCATGGATTTTTCTGAAAATTACTTTCCCAAGCCTCTTTTTGAAGTGGTTTTCAGCAAAACTATTGCGGCATGAACGCTTAAAAGTTATAACAGCTTTTTTGTAAATTTTGCTTAAGAGGTGGACCCGCTTTGAAATTTTTAGGTTTTGGTATAAAAACGAACCCACTCGTTTTTGTTCATTTCCTTCGCCCGTTTTCTCTCTCCTTCGAGCTGCTCCTCCATCTCCTTCTCGCTCGACCAGCGGTGGGGATTCCACCGTTCATCCTCAACCCAAAACCGAGGAGAAACTGCGAGATTCCGGCGTTGGGTTTCCACGTCGCTGCGCCACCCGTTGTCTTCCGCCGTCGCCACCACCTGCTCTCGTGCTTCTAGCATTGCCCTCGTGAGAAACCTTGACAGAGAGAAAGAAGGGTTGTCGGGCCCTCCACTGCCCGGTTGCAACAGCGGTTGCCGCTACCTCTTTCCCTTGCTCTCATTCTCTGAGGCAGGAGAGGAACGGCTGAAGCTGCGTTCCATCAGCCACCAGCGTGAGGAAGGTGACTGGTTCAAGTGACAATGCCTGCGCATCACCGCGGTTCTTTCTCCCTTTTTTTTTTTTATATGTTGCTGGTTTATGACTTACCCTAAGTCGAACAGAGCAGGCTTTGCCCTCTGTCGACAGTGTTCAGGATCGTTTCCCCCCCCCCCCTTTTTTTTTTCCAGGTATAAGGTTCGGGAAGGCCACCGAGTCTTCCCCTCTTCAGTTTTGTTTTCTGTGGCCAGACCCTCCGTGAGGGTTCTGGTATCAAAATTTCTTTCATGTGGTTTGTTTGAATCCTCCAACAAAGCTCTGTCTTAGATATTGATGCTCTGTTTGAGGGATGATTCTAGTTTGGTTTCTCATGGATGAACACCCATAGCGTACTACAGAAAATCCGAGTAAAACATAAGCAGAACGGGAATCTAGAACCTCATGCTTGGATTCATTCTACATGTATATGTATCTATACAAACTCAAGATATACAGGCTTCATGCTCCATTCATGATCGAAAATCCCCATACCTCTGAAAATCTTGGCAACTTCTGCTTCTGGTTTCTTTCCAGCAGCCACTAGCCTCCGTTCCAACAAGAGAGCAAGAAGCGTTTCTCACCCTTTCTCTCTCTCTCTTTCTTTCTAATGTTGGACGAGCTCCTCTAAGCCTGCGATAAAGAAAGTCCTTGTTGTAAAATGTGGTTACATATGCCCTTATCCCTATCTTTTCCACAAACGTCTCCCTTTGATAAACTTGATAGTTGGAAAAGGGTAAGGAAAGAAAATCGTGGGGCTTACATTCTCCCCCCCCCTAAAAAGAAATTTCGTTCTCGAAATTTTAGCGTACCTTATTGAAATAGTTGAGGGTAGCTATTTCTCATGTCTTCTTCTGGTTCCCACATACATTCTTTGATGCCATGATGTTGCCATTCCACTTGAACTAATGGGATGGTCTTCTTTCGCAACGCATGTTCCTTCCGGTCTATGATCCGAAGTGGCTTTTCATCTGTTGTCATGTCCTCTTGCAAATCAACCTCTTCGTAGTCTATCACATGCGAAGGATCGGGTACATATTTCCTTAGCATCGACACATGAAATACTGGATGAACATGACTATATTGTGGTGGAAGTGCAATTCGATATGCCACCACTCCAACTTTTTCCAGAATCTCGAATGGACCAATGTATCTGGGACTCAATTTTCCTTTCTTTTCGAATCGAAAAACACTTTTAGTGGGTGATATCTTGATAAAAACATGATCTCCTGCTTCAAAAGCTAGCTCTCTTCGTCGTTGGTCTGCATAACTCTTTTGTCGACTTTGGGCAGCCAATAATTTCTTTCTAATCATGTTGACTTGATCAGTATAATGTTGTGTTACTAAAGGATCCTCAATCTTGTTGTCTCCTATCTCAGTCCAACACGATGGTGATCTACAAGGTCGGCCATAAAGAGCTTCAAACGGAGCCATTCCAATGCTAGAGTGATAGCTGTTGTTGTAGGCAAATTCAGTCAACTTCAAATGTTTATCCCATTCACCCTTCCACTGCAAAACACAAGCTCTTAACATATCTTCAAGAGTCTGGATGGTTCGCTCAGACTGTCCATCTGTCTGCGGATGAAATGCTGTACTCAGTTTCAATTTTGTTCCCAACGCTTCTTGTAGCCTTCCCCAAAACTTGGATGTAAATCTTGGATCTCTGTCTGAGATTATTGATTTAGGGATTCCATGAAGTCTCACAATTTCATCGACATACAAATCTGCCAGACTTTCTAGTGATTGTGAAATCTTGATCGGAAGAAAATGTGCAGATTTAGTTAGGCGGTCTACCACTACCCAAATAGCATCGTGTTGTCGTCGAGTACATGGTAACCCCACTACAAAATCCATGGTGATGTCTTCCCATTTCCATTGAGGAATTTCTATTTGTTGCATCAAACCACCTGGTTTCTGATGTTCCACTTTAACCTGTTGACACACCAAGCATCGTGAGACGAACTCAGCAATCTCTTTCTTCATTCCTGGCCACCAGAAGTTTATCCTTAAATTTTGATACATCTTTGTGCTTCCTGGATGTATGGTGTATCTTGTCTTGTGTGCCTCTTCCAGCAACTTGTTCTTCACGTCAGGATCATTCGGAACCTACAATCTACCATTGAACCACACAGATCCATCTTCGTCCTCAAAATAAGGGGTTTCTTCTTTCTTATGACACTCAAGTTTCAACTTCGCATATTCCGGGCTCTGTTTTTGTTTCTCAATGATTTCATCAAGGAAACTATCTCGAATTATTCCTGCACACTTCACCTTTCCATTATCATCTCGCAATGGATGCCATTTTTCAAAGTCTTCCACCAAATTCCATGTCTGCATTAATAGTCCACTAGCTTTAGCAGTCGTTTTTCTACTAAGTGCATCGGCAACCACATTGGCCTTTCCTGGATGATACCTTATTTCAAAGTCGTAATCTTTGAGATATTCCAGCCATCTTCTTTGTCTTAGGTTTAATTCCTTCTGCGAGAACAAATATTTGAGTGATTTGTGGTCAGAAAATACTTCAAATTCCACACCATAGAGATAATGTCTCCATATTTTTAGCGCAAATACCACAGCTCCTAATTCCAAATCATGTGTTGGATAGTTTTTCTCGTGTTGTTTCAGTTGTCTAGAGGCATAAGCTATAACATTGTCCTTTTGCATAAGCACCGCTCCATATCCTGTTCTCGAAGCATCGGTATATACCACAAATCCTTTCCTCCCATTTGGCAGTGTTAGAATTGGGGCACTAGTCAAACTGTTTTTCAACATCTGAAAACTCTTATGACAATCCTCTGTCCACGTAAATTTCACTCCTTTTTGTAGCAGTTTAGTCATTGGGGTTGCGATTTTCGAAAAGTCCTTGATGAACTTCCTGTAGTAACCTGCCAAGCCAAGAAAGCTTCTGATTTCTGACACATTAGTTGGTGCATTCCATTGTTGTACAACTTCCACTTTGGCCGGATCAACTGCCACTCCCTCCTTAGAGATTACATGTCCCAAGGAATTCACTTTGTCTAGCCAAAACTCACACTTGGAATATTTGGCATACAGTTGATTTTCTCTCAATATCCTCATCACTAACTCGAGATGTGCCGCATGCATCGCTTCACACTCGGAGTATACTAGCACATCATCAATGAATACTATAACGAATCGGTCTAAGTACTCGTGAAATATCCGATTCATGAGATCCATAAAAGCTGCTGGGGCATTTGTGAGTCCAAAAGGCATCACTCGAAACTCATAATGCCCATAACGTGTGCGAAATGCTGTTTTGGGAATATCTTCTTCCTTAATTCGCAATTGATGGTATCCCGACCTTAAGTCTATCTTAGAAAACACCTTTGCTTCCTTCAATTGATCGAACAAATCTTCGATTCTAGGCAATGGATATTTGTTCTTGATTGTAACCTGATTCAACATTCGATAGTCAATACACAACCGCATTGACCCATCTTTTTTCTTCACAAACAAGACCGGTGCTCCCCAAGGTGACACACTTGGACGAATGAATCCCTTGCTGGCCAAATCTTGGATCTGTTTCTTTAATTCTTCTAGTTCTGCTGGTGCCATTCTATATGGAGCCTTAGAAATAGGTGCAGTTCCTGGTATCAATTCGATGCCAAACTCCACCTCTCGTACAGGAGGTAATCCGGGTAAATCTTCAGGAAACACGTCTGCGTAGTCCTTCACCGTATGCACCTCACTAATGGGTTTTAATTTCTGTTCGATTGCATCCATGCTAACCAAATATGCAGTGCACCCATTTTCCATGTATTTTCTTGCCTTAACCGCTGAGACAACTAGCTTTCTTTGATCTTGGGGCGTTTTTACCCTAAATTCGATCTTTTGACCATTCTCCAATTGAATCTTCAGCTTCTTTTTTCTACAATCTATCGTTGCGTAGTGATGGTATAACCAATCCATTCCTAGGATTACGTCATACCCCAACATATTCATTACCACCAACTGTGCTGGTAATAAATGTTCATGTATTTCTATTTTCACATTTTCTAAATACATTCTGCATGTGTCTTTGTTTCCCATAGGTGTAGCAACTAACAATTGATAAGGCATATTCTTTCTCTCTAATTTTAAAAGTTCAGCAAAATTCTTAGAAACAAAAGAATGCGATGCTCCAGAATCAAACAAAACATGAGCCCAATGAGATTGTACAAGAAGGGTACCTTCAATCATATCAGTAGGTTTCAACTCTTCAACCGTGGTCGCGTAAACTCTGCCAGGTACCTTCTTTTCTGCTGGCTGATTGGTTGCACCACGCCTCTGCTCTGCCTCTTTCTTCTTTGGGCACTCACGAATAAAATGACCTTGTGCTCCACAGTAAAGACATGCTCCGATATCTCTGTAACATGGTTTACCAGGATGTTGGCGATGACACTTGGGGCATTTACCGTCCCCCCTGGATGTTGATGGCCTCTGTCTCTTGAATCTGTCCCCTTGGTTTCCCTTGTCACTGCGCCCTCTCTTAAACATGTCAGGTCTCGACCTGGGTCGCAGAGATTCACTCTTCCTATCTGTCCCTTGCATCCTGTTCCAGCCCTCCTCCAGACGTGTGGCCATGTCGATAGCGTCGTCTAGATCTCTCGGACGACTACTAATTACTTGGTTCTGCAACCCGTCTTTAAGTCCTCTGACGAACTTATTTGCTCGGTCCGCATCAGTAACATACACATGGGGGCAATATTTTTCCAAATGTCTGAATTTGACGATGTATTCGTGCAGACTCAGACTCCCTTGTTGAAGGTCCAGGAATTCTTGCATGCGTTTCTCTCGTGTGAAGGTTGGGATGTAGGCATGTGTGAAGGCCTCCTTGAATTCTCCCCGGGTTGCTTCATGATTTGCGAACTTTACCTCACGTTGCGTCCACCACCATTCCTTAGCATCTCCTTTTAGCATAAAGGTTCCATACCGAACCTTCTTGTTGTCAGGCACTTCCAGGGTGGTAAAGATCTCCTCTGTTTCCTTTATCCATTCTTCGGCATCGTCCGCAGTGCCTTTCCCATAAAACTTCGGAGGATGCAAACTCATAAACTGTTGGTGAGTTACTCCCCTTGCCTCACCAATTGTCGTTCTGTTTGTGTTTGTACTAGTTCCTCCTGTAGAAGCATTCTGCACCAGACCCTGCATCACTCCCGTCATCATATGCAATGTGTTCATGATGAACGCTTGTTGTTGTTGATTATTTCCAACAGGTGTCCCAGCTCTGGTAGAACGAGTCTCCACATTTTGACTCCTAGTGCTGCGAGGTCTTCTGCCTCTGCCTCTAGCACTTCCTCCTCTAGTACGTGCCATTGAACTACACCACACGGAGGAACACAAAATATAACTATTGTATTCGTAAGTAAAACAATTCGTTAAAGCTACTCTAAAATTTTAAAACTCAATATTCACATTAAATCAAAAACACATTCGTTAACAGGCTTGGATGACCTTTCCTCTGCTTGTGATCGACCTTGGCATTGGACATTGACTATAGACACTGTGCTCTGATACCAAAGTAACAACCCGACCCACTCCCGGGCTCGGGCCCCTGGTTCGACGGATCCCAACCCGCCCCCTAGCGATTTCGGTTCCAATCCTAAAAAGGCTAGGAACCACGACAATCATCTCATTAAAGCCTCTATTTATAAGTCCTTGAAGATCCCTCACAATCTTCGATACGGGACTAAACTTCTGGGGTGTTACATTTGATAACTTATATTTAATTGAATGTGCGTAACCATTTGTTACATACGTATAGAATGACTTAGTGGGTTGAAAAAAGAAGTCCGTTTGGAAATGAATGAGTCAAGTCACTATATTGGTCCCTTATAGTTAATCTAATGTATTTCACTTGTTATTACATCTATAATGAATGATTTAAATGGTTGAAATCACAAGTTTATATGGATGCAAATGGTTGAAGTCACTATATTTGTACACGTGTAGTTAGTCCGATGAGTTGAATTTGTTGTTACATCTATAGGAGACGTTCTAAAGGATTGAAATCACATGTTCGTATCAATACGAGTGGGATTAAAGTGATTCATTTTATCACACATACGTAATTGAATGTGCTTAACTTGTTGTTACATCTATATTAAATGATTTAGTAGATTAAAATCACAGATTTGTATGAAAATGAATGATGTTGGAGTGATTCATTTGTTGTCTTGTAAGTAACATAATGTGTTTCACTTGTTATTACATATATTTCATCACTTATATTTTATTGAGAGATTAACTGATTGATTTTCACTTGTTATTACATATAATTGATCACTTGTATTTAATTGAATGTGCGTGACCATTTCTTACTTACGTATAGAATGACCTAGTGGCTTTGATACCAGAAGTTCGTTTGGAATACATATATAATGAATGATTTAAATGATTGAAATCACATGTTCAAGTGGATACAAACGCGTGTAGTTAGTCCGATGAGTTGAATTTATTGTTACAACTATAGTGCACGATCTAAATGATTGAAATCACAAGTTCTTATCAATACAAGTGCGATTTAAGTGATTCAAACGATCACACATACTTAATTGAATGTGCTTAACTTGTTGTTACATCCATATTGCTAGATTAAGTGAATTCAAATCACAAGTTTGTGTTAAAATAAATGAGATTTGAGTGATTCTTTTGGTGTCTTATAATTAACCTAATGTGTTTCACTCATTATGACATCTATGATCAACGATTTAAACGATAAAAACTCACAAGTTTATATGGATGTAAAGGAGACCTATGGATTAGTTTAGTTTGATCCCTTGTAGTTTGTTCAATAAGTTGAACATGTTGTTACATCTCATTCATTTGTATCCATACGCACACTAAATCACTCGTCTCGATACGAGTGAGATTTAAGTGATTCATTTGATCACGCATACTTAATTGAATGTGCTTAACTTGTTGTTACGTCTATATTAAATGATTTAGTATATTGAAATCATAGGTTTGTATGGAAATAAATGAGATTTGAGTGATTCATTTGGTGTCTTGTATGTAACCTAATATGTTTCACTTGTTATTACATATATTTGATCACATATATTTAATTGAGAGACTAAATGATTCATTTTCACTTGTTATTATATATATTTGATCAATATATTTAATTGAGTGTGAAATAAGAAGTTCGTCTGGAAATGAATGAGAGTCAAGCCATTAAGTTGGTCCCTTACAGTTAATCTAGTGTATTTCACATGTCATTACATCTATAATGAATGATTTGAATGATTGAAATCGCAAGTTTATATAGATACAAATGGGATCTATGCATTACTTTGAATGCGTGTAATTAGTTCGATGAGTTGAATTTGTTGTTACATCTATAGTGAACGATCTAAAGGATTGAAATCACGCGTTCGTACCAATACAAGTGAGATTTAAATGATTCATATGATCATGCATGCTTAATTGAATGTGTTTAACTTGTTGTTACAACTATATTAAATGATTTAGTAGAACGAAATCACAAGTTTGTATGAAAATGAATGAGATTCGAGTGATTCATTTGGTGTCTTATGGTTTACCTAATGTGTTTCACTAGTTGTTACATTTATAATGATTCTTAATACGGATGTCCTCAACAAGTGATTCATTTGGTGTCATATAGTTAACCTAATGTGTTTCACTTGTAATTTAATTGAATGTGCTTAACAAGTGAATTAGGTTAACAATAGGGCACCAAATGAATCACTCAAATCTCATTCATTTTCATGCAAGCCTATGATTTCAATCTACTAAATCATTTAACATGGATATAACAATAAGTCAAGTACATTCAATAAAGTATGCGTGATCATATGAATCACTTAAATCTGACTCGTATTGGTACGGCTATAGTGCACGATCTAAAGGATTGAAATTACAAGTTCGTATCAATACAAATGCGATTTAAGTGACTCAAATGATCACACATACCTAATTAAATGTGCTCAACTTATTGTTACATCTATGTTGCTTGATTAAGCGAACTGAAATCACAAGTTTGTATGAAAATGAATGTGATTCGAGTGATTCATTTGCTGTGTTATAGTTAACCTAACGTGTTTCACATGTTATTACATCCATGATCAATGATTTAAATAATTAAAACTCACAAGTTTATATGGATATAAAGGAGACCTATGCATTAGTTTGATCCTTTCTAGTTTGTACGATAAGTTGAACATATTGTTACATCTATAGTGATCGATGCACAAGTTCACATCAATACGAGTGAGATTTAAGTGATTCAATTGATCACGCATATTTAATTGAATGTACTTAACTTGTTGTTACGTTTATATTAAATGATTTAGTAAATTCAAATCATAGGTTTATATGAAAATGAATGGGATTCGAGTGATTCATTTGGTGTCTTACAGGTAACTTAATGTGTTTCACTTGTTATTACATACATTTGATCACTTATGTTTAATCGAGAGATTATGTGATTCATTTTTACTTATTCTTACATACATTTGATAACTTATATTTAATTGAATGTGCGTAACCATTTGTTACATACGTATACAATGACTTAGTGGGTTGAAAAAAGAAGTCCGTTTGGAAATGAATGAGTCAAGTCACTATATTGGTCCCTTATAGTTAATCTAATGTATTTCACTTGTTATTACATCTATAATGAATGATTTAAATGGTTGAAATCACAAGTTTATATGGATGCAAATGGTTGAAGTCACTATATTTGTACACGTGTAGTTAGTCCGATGAGTTGAATTTGTTGTTACATCTATAGGAAACGTTCTAAAGGATTGAAATCACATGTTCGTATCAATACGAGTGGGATTTAAGTGATTCATTTTATCACACATACGTAATTGAATGTGCTTAACTTGTTGTTACATCTATATTAAATGATTTAGTAGATTAAAATCACAGGTTTGTATGAAAATGAATGATATTGGAGTGATTCATTTGGTGTCTTGTAAGTAACCTAATGTGTTTCACTTGTTATTACATATATTTCATCACTTATATTTTATTGAGAGATTAAGTGATTGATTTTCACTTGTTATTACATATAATTGATCACTTGTATTTAATTGATTGTGCGTGACCATTTCTTACTTACGTATAGAATGACCTAGTGGCTTTGATACCAGAAGTTCATTTGAAATACATATATAATAAATGATTTAAATGATTGAAATCACATGCTCATGTGGATACAAACGCGTGTAGTTAGTCCGATGAGTTGAATTTATTTTTACAACTATAGTGCAGGATCTAAAGGATTGAAATCACAAGTTTTTATCAATACAAGTGCGATTTAAGTGATTCAAATGATCACACATACTTAATTTAATGTGCTTAACTTGTTGTTACATCCATATTGCTAGATTAAGTGAATTCAAATCACAAGTTTGTGTGAAAATAAAAGAGATTTGATTTATTCATTTGGTGTCTTATAATTAACCTAATGTGTTTCACTCGTTATGACATCTATGATCAAGGATTTAAACGATAAAAACTCACAAGTTTATATGGATGTAAAGGAGACCTATGGATTAGTTTAGTTTGATCCCTTGTAGTTTGTTCAATAAGTTGAACATGTTGTTACATCTCATTCATTTGTATCCATACGCACACTAAATCACTAGTCTCGATACGAGTGAGATTTAAGTGATTCATTTGATCACGCATACTTAATTGAATGTGCTTAACTTGTTGTTACGTCTATATTAAATGATTTAGTATATTGAAATCATAGGTTTGTATGGAAATGAAATAGATTTGAGTGATTCATTTGGTGTCTTGTAGGTAACCTAATATGTTTCACTTGCTTTTATATATATTTGATCACATATATTTAATTGAGAGATTAAATGATTCATTTTCACTTGTTATTAAATATATTTGATAAATATATTTAATTGAGTGTGCGTAGCCGTTTGTTACATACGTATAGAATGACTTAGCGGCTTGAAATAAGAAGTTCGTCTGTAAATGAATGAGATTCAGGTCATTAAGTTGGTCCCTTACAGTTAATCTAGTGTATTTCACTTGTCATTACATCTATAATGAATGATTTGAATGATTGAAATCGCAAGTTCATATGGATACAAATGGGATCTATGCATTACTTTGAATGCGTGTAATTAGTCTGATGAGTTGAATTTGTTGTTACATCTATAGTGAACGATCTAAAGGATTGAAATCACGCGTTCGTACCAATACAAGTGAGATTTAAATGATTCATATGATCATGCATGCTTAATTGAATGTGTTTAACTTGTTGTTACATCTATATTAAATGATTTAGTAGATCGAAATCACAAGTTTGTATGAAAATGAATGAGATTTGAGTGATTCATTTGGTGTCTTATGGTTTACCTAATGTGTTTCACTAGTTGTTACATTTATAATGATTCTTAATACGGATGTCCTTAACAAGTGATTCATTTGGTGTCATATAGTTAACCTAATGTGTTTCACTTGTAATTTAATTGAATGTGCTTAGCAAGTGAATTAGGTTAACAATAGGACACCAAATGAATCACTCAAATCTCATTCATTTTCATGCAAGCCTGTGATTTCAATCTACTAAATCATTTAACATGGATATAACAATAAGTCAAGTACATTCAATAAAGTATGCGTGATCATATGAATCACTTAAATCTGACTCGTATTGGTACGGCTATAGTGCACGATCTAAAGGATTGAAATTACAAGTTCGTATCAATACAAGTGCGATTTAAGTGACTCAAATGATCAGACATACTTAATTAAATGTGCTTAACTTATTGTTACATCCATGTTGCTCGATTAAGCGAACTGAAATCACAAGTTTGTATGAAAATTAATGTGATTCGAGTGATTCATTTGCTGTCTTATAGTTAACCTAACGTGTTTCACATGTTATTACATCCATGATCAATGATTTAAATAATTAAAACTCACAAGTTTATATGGATATAAAGGAGACCTATGCATTAGTTTGATCATTTCTAGTTTGTACGATAAGTTGAACATATTGTTACATCTATAGTGATCGATTCACAAGTTCACATCAATACGAGTGGGATTTAAGTGATTCAATTGATCACGCATATTTAATTGAATGTACTTAACTTGTTGTTACGTTTATATTAAATGATTTAGAAAATTTAAATCATAGGTTTATATGAAAATGAATGGGATTCGAGTGATTCATTTGGTGTCTTACAGGTAACTTAATGTGTTTCACTTGTTATTACATAGATTTGATCACTTATGTTTAATCGAGAGATTATGCGATTCATTTTTACTTGTTCTTACATACATTTGATAACTTATATTTAATTGAATGTGCGTAACTATTTGTTACATACGTATAGAATGACTTAGTGGGTTGAAAAAAGAAGTCCGTTTGGAAATGAATGAGTCAAGTCACTATATTGGTCCCTTAAAGTTAATCTAATGTATTTCACTTGTTATTACATCTATAATGAATGATTTAAATGGTTGAAATCACAAGTTTATATGGATGCAAATGGTTGAAGTCACTATATTTGTACACGTGTAGTTAGTCCGATGAGTTGAATTTGTTGTTACATCTATAGGAAACGTTCTAAAGGATTGAAATCACATGTTCGTACGAATACAAGTGAGATTTAAGTGATTCATATAATCATGCATACTTAATTTAATGTCTTTAACTTGTTGTTACGTCAATAATAGATGATTTAGTAGATTGAAATCACAAGTTTGTGCGAAAATGAATGAGATTCGAGTGATTCATTTGGTGTCTTGTAGTTAACCTATTGTGTCTCACTTGTTATTACATCTTTGATCAATGATTTAAATGATTAAAACTTACAAGTTTGTATGGATATAAAGGAGACCTATGCATTAGTTTGATCCCTTGTAGTTTAGTTCAATAAGTTGAACTAGTTCTTACATCTATGGGGATCGATGTAAGGAATTGAAATCACAAGTTCGTATCAATACGAGTGAGATTTAAGAGATTCATTTTATCACACATACGTAATTGAATGTGCTTAACTTGTTGTTACATCTATATTAAATGATTTAGTAGATTAAAATCATAGGTTTGTATGAAAATGAATGACATTGGAGTGATTCATTTGGTGTCTTGTAAGTAACCTAATGTGTTTCACTTGTTATTACATATATTTCATCACTTATACTTAATTGAGAGATTAAATGATTGATTTTCACTTGTTATTACATATAATTGATCACTTGTATTTAATTGAATGTGTGTGACCATTTCTCACTTACGTATAGAATGACCTAGTGCCTTTGATACCAGAAGTTCGTTTGGAATACATATATAATGAATGATTTAAATGATTGAAATCACATGTTCATGTGGATACAAATGCGTGTAGTTAGTCCGATGAGTTGAGTTTATTGTTACAACTATAGGGCACGATCAAAATGATTGAAATCACAAGTTCGTATAAATACAAGTGCGATTTAAGTGATTCAAATGATCACACATACTTAATTGAATGTCCTTAACTTGTTGTTACATCCATATTGCTAGATTAAGTGAATTCAAATCACAAGTTTGTGTGAAAATAAATGAGATTTGAGTGATTCATTTGGTGTCTTATAATTAATATAATGTGTTTCACTCGTTAAGACATCTATGATCTACGATTTAAACGATAAAAACTCACAAGTTTTTATGGATGTAAAGGAGACCTATGGATTAGTTTAGTTTGATCCCTTGTAGTTTGTTCAATAAGTTGAACATGTTGTTACATCTCATTCATTTGTATCCATACGCACACTAAATCACTCGTCTCGATACGAGTGAGATTTAAGTGATTCGTTTGATCACACATACGTAATTGAAAGTGCTTAACTTGTTGCTACGTCTATATTAAATGATTTAGTATATTGAAATCAAAGGTTTGTATGGAAATGAATGAGATTTGAGTGATTCATTTGGTGTCTTGTAGGTAACCTAATATGTTTCACTTGTTATTACATATATTTGATCACATATATTTAATTGAGAGATTAAATGATTTATTTTCACTTGTTATTATATATATTTGATCAATATATTTAATTGAGTGTGCATTGTCGTTTGTTACATACGTATAGAATGACTTAGCGGCTTGAAATAAGAAGTTCGTCTGGAAATGAATGAGAGCCAAGTGATTATGTTGGTCCCTTACAGTTAATCTAGTGTATTTCACTTGTTATTACATCTATAATGAATGATTTAAATGATTGAAATCGCAAGTTCATATGGATACAAATGGGATCTATGCATTACTTTGAATGCGCATAATTAGTCCGATGAGTTGAATTTGTTGTTACATCTATAGTGAACGATCTAAAGGATTGAAATCACGCGTTCGTACCAATACAAGTGAGATTTAAATGATTCATATGATCATGCATGCTTAATTGAATGTGTTTAACTTGTTGTTACATCTATATTAAATGATTTAGTAGATCGAAATCACAAGTTCGTATGAAAATGAATGAGATTCGAGTGATTCATTTGGTGTCTTATGGTTTACCTAATGTGTTTCACTAGTTGTTACATTTATAATGATTCTTAATACGGATGTCCTTAACAAGTGATTCATTTGGTGTCATATAGTTAACCTAATGTGTTTCACTTGTAATTTAATTGAATGTGCTTAACAAGTGAATTAGGTTAACAATAAGGCACCAAATAAATCACTCAAATCTCATTCATTTTCATGCAAGCCTGTGATTTCAATCTACTAAATCATTTAACATCGATATAACAATAAGTCAAGTACATTCAATAAAGTCTGCGTGATCATATGAATCACTTCAATCTGACTCGTATTGGTACGAATATAGTGCACGATCTAGAGGATTGAAATTACAAGTTCGTATCAATACAAGTGCGATTTAAGTGATTCAAATTATCACACATACTAAATTGAATGTGCTTAACTTATTGTTACATCCATGTTGCTTGATTAAGTGAACTGAAATCACAAGTTTGTATGAAAATGAATGTGATTCGAATGATTCATTTGGTGTCTTATAGTTAACCTAACGTGTTTTACATGTTATTACATCCATGCTCAATGATTTAAATAATTAAAACTCACAAGTTTATATGGATATAAAGGAGACCAATGCATTAGTTTGATCCTTTCTAGTTTGTACGATAAGTTGAACATGTTGTTACATCTATAGTGATCGATGCACAAGTTCACATCAATACGAGTGAGATTTAAGTGATTCAATTGATCATGCATATTTAATTGAACGTACTTAACTTGTTGTTACATTTATTTTAAATGATTTAGTAAATTCAAATCATAGGTTTATATGAAAATGAATGGGATTCGAGCGATTCATTTGGTGTCTTACGGGTAACTTAATGTGTTTCACTTGTTATTACATACATATCATCACTTATGTTTAATCAAGAGATTATGTGATTCATTTTTACTTGTTCTAACATACATTTGATAACTTATATTTAATTGATTGTGCGTAACCATTTGTTACATACGTATAGAATGACTTAGTGGCTTGAAAAAAGAAGTCCGTTTGGAAATGAATGAGAGTCAAGTCACTATATTGGTCCCTTATAGTTAATCTAATGTATTTCACTTGTTATTACATCTATAATGAATGATTTAAATGGTTGAAATCACAAGTTTATATGGATTCAAATGGTTGAAGTCACTATATTTGTACACGTGTAGTTAGTCCGATGAGTTGAATTTGTTGTTACATGTATAGGGAACGTTCTAAAGGATTGAAATCACATGTTCGTACGAATACAAGTGAGATTTAAGTGATTCATATAATCATGCATACTTAATTGAATGTGTTTAACTTGTTGTTACGTCTATAATAAATGATTTAGTAGACTAAAATCACAAGTTTGTGCGAAAATGAATGAGATTCGAGTGATTCATTTGGTGTCTTGTAGTTAACTATTGTGTTTCACTTGTTATTACATCTTTGGTCAATGATTTAAATGATTAAAACTTAAAAGTTTGTATGGACATAAAGGAGACCTATGCATTAGTTTGATCCCCTGTAGTTAGTTCAATAAGTTGAACTAGTTCTTACATCTATGGTGATCGATGTAAGGAATTGAAATCACAAGTTCGTATCAATACGAGTGGGATTTAAGTGATTCATTTTATCACACATACGTAATTGAATGGCTTAACTTGTTGTTACGTTTATATTAAATGATTTAGTAGATTAAAATCATAGGTTTGTATGAAAATAAATGATATTGGTGTGATTCATTTGGTGTCATGTAAGTAACCTAATGTGTTTCACTTGTTATTACATATATTTGATCACTTATATTTAATTCAGATAGATTAAATGATTGATTTTCACTTGTTATTACATATAATTGATCACTTGTATTTAATTGAATGTGCGTGACCATTTCTTACTTACGTATAGAATGACCTAGTGGCTTTGATACCAGAAGTTCGTTTGGAATACATATATAATGAATGATTTAAATGATTGAAATCACATGTTCATGTGGATACAAACGCATGTAGTTAGTCCGATGAGTTGAATTTATTGTTACAACTATAGTGCACGATCTAAATGATTGAAATCACTCGTCTCGATATGAGTGAGATTTAAGTGATTCATTTGATCACGCATACTTAATTGAATGTGCTTAACTTGTTGTTACGTCTATATTAAATGATTTAGTATATTGAAATCATAGGTTTGTATGGAAACGAACGAGATTTGAGTGATTCATTTGGTGTCTTGTAGGTAACCTAATATGTTTCACTTGTTATTACATATATTTGATCACATATATTTAATTGAGAGATTAAATGATCCATTTTCACTTGTTATTACATATATTTGATCAATATATTTAATTGAGTGTGCGTAGCCGTTTGTTACATACGTATAGAATGACTTAGCGGCTTGAAATAAGAAGTTCGTCTGTAAATGAATGAGAGTCAGGTCATTAAGTTGGTCCCTTACAGTTAATCTAGTGTATTTCACTTGTCATTACATCTATAATGAATGATTTGAATGATTGAAATCGCAAGTTCATATGGATACAAATGGGATCTATGCATTACTTTGAATGCGTGTAATTAGTCCGATGAGTTGAATTTGTTGTTACATCTATAGTGAACGATCTAAAGGATTGAAATCACGCGTTCGTACCAATACAAGTGAGATTTAAATGATTCATATGATCATGCATGCTTAATTGAATGTGTTTAACTTGTTGTTACATCTATATTAAATAATTTAGTAGATCGAATTCACAAGTTCGTATGAAAATGAATGAGATTCGAGTGATTCATTTGGTGTCTTATGGTTTACGTAATGTATTTCACCAGTTGTTACATTTATAATGATTCTTAATACGGATGTTCTTAACAAATGATTCATTTGTTGTTATACAGTTAACCTAATGTGTTTCACTTGTAATTTAATTGAATGTGCTTAGC
Source organism: Nymphaea colorata (assembly GCF_008831285.2). Taxonomy (NCBI): domain Eukaryota; kingdom Viridiplantae; phylum Streptophyta; class Magnoliopsida; order Nymphaeales; family Nymphaeaceae; genus Nymphaea; species Nymphaea colorata. Next base: position 33,630 of record NW_022205043.1, read on the forward strand.
AAGTGAATTAGGTTAACAATAAGGCACCAAATGAATCACTCAAATCTCATTCATTTTCACGCAAGCCTGTGATTTCAATCTACTAAATCATTTAACATGGATATAACACAAGTCAAGTACATTCATTAATGTATGCGTGATCATATGAATCACTTAAATCTGACTCGTATTGGTACGACTATAGTGCACGATATAAAGGATTGAAATTACAAGTTCGTATCAATACAAGAGCGATTTAAGTGATTTAAATGATCACACATACTAAATTAAATGTGCTTAACTTATTGTTACATCCATGTTGCTTGATTAAGTGAACTGAAATCACAAGTTTGTATGAAAATGAATGTGATTCGAGTGATTCATTTGCTGTGTTATAGTTAACCTAACGTGTTTCACATGTTATTACATCCATGATCAATGATTTAAATAATTAAAACTCACAAGTTTATATGGATATAAAGGAGACCTATGCATTAGTTTGATCATTTCTAGTTTGTACGATAAGTTGAACATATTGTTACATCTATAGTGATCGATTCACAAGTTCACATCAATACGAGTGGGATTTAAGTGATTCAATTGATCACGCATATTTAATTGAATGTACTTAACTTGTTGTTACGTTTATATTAAATGATTTAGAAATTTAAATCATAGGTTTATATGAAAATGAATGGGATTCGAGTGATTCATTTGGTGTCTTACAGGTAACTTAATGTGTTTCACTTGTTATTACATACATTTGATCACTTATGTTTAATCGAGAGATTATGCGATTCATTTTTACTTGTTCTTACATACATTTGATAACTTATATTTAATTGAATGTGCGTAACTATTGTTACATACGTATAGAATGACTTAGTGGGTTGAAAAAAGAAGTCCGTTTGGAAATGAATGAGTCAAGTCACTATATTGGTCCCTTAAAGTTAATCTAATGTATTTCACTTGTTATTACATTATAATGAATGATTTAAATGGTTGAAATCACAAGTTTATATGGATGCAAATGGTTGAAGTCACTATATTTGTACACGTATAGTTAGTCCGATGAGTTGAATTTGTTGTTACATCTATAGGTAACGTTCTAAAGGATTGAAATCACATGTTCGTACGAATACAAGTGAGATTTAAGTGATTCATATAATCATGCATACTTAATTAATGTTTTTAACTTGTTGTTACGTCTATAATAGATGATTTAGTAGATTGAAATCACAAGTTTGTGCGAAAATGAATGAGATTCGAGTGATTCATTTGGTGTCTTGTAGTTAACCTATTGTGTTTCACTTGTTATTACATCTTTGATCAATGATTTAAATGATTAAAACTTACAAGCTTGTATGGATATAAAGGAGACCTATGCATTAGTTTGATCCCTTGTAGTTAGTTCAATAAGTTGAACTAGTTCTTACATCTATGGGATCGATGTAAGGAATTGCAATCACAAGTTCGTATCAATACGAGTGGGATTTAAGAGATTCATTTTATCACACATACGTAATTGAATGTGCTTAACTTGTTGTTACATCTATATTAAATGATTTAGTAGATTAAAATCATAGGTTTGTATGAAAATGAATGAATTGGAGTGATTCATTTGGTGTCTTGTAAGTAACCTAATGTGTTTCACTTGTTATTACATATATTTCATCACTTATACTTAATTGAGAGATTAATGATTGATTTTCACTTGTTATTACATATAATTGATCACTTGTATTTAATTGAATGTGCGTGACCATTTCTCACTTACGTATAGAATGACCTAGTGCTTTGATACCAGAAGTTCATTTGGAATACATATATAATGAATGATTTAAATGATTGAAATCACATGTTCATGTGGATACAAATGCGTGTAGTTAGTCCGATGAGTTGAATTTATTGTTACAACTATAGGGCACGATCAAAATGATTGAAATCACAAGTTCGTATCAATACAAGTGCGATTTAAGTGATTCAAATGATCACACATACTTAATTGAATGTGCTTAACTTGTTGTTACATCCATATTGCTAGATTAAGTAATTCAAATCACAAGTTTGTGTGAAAATAAATGAGATTTGAGTGATTCATTTGGTGTCTTATAATTAACCTAATCTATTTCACTCGTTATGACATCTATGATCAACGATTTAAACGATAAAAACTCACAAGTTTATATGGATGTAAAGGAGACCTATGGATTAGTTTAGTTTGATCCCTTGTAGTTTGTTCAATAAGTTGAACATGTTGTTACATCTCATTCATTTGTATCCATACGCACACTAAATCACTCGTCTCGATACGAGTGAGATTTAAGTGATTCATTTGATCACACATACTTAATTGAATGTGCTTAACTTGTTGTACGTCTATATTAAATGATTTAGTATATTGAAATCAAAGGTTTGTATGGAAATGAATGAGATTTGAGTGATTCATTTGGTGTCTTGTAGGTAACCTAATATGTTTCCTTGTTATTACATATATTTGATCACATATATTTAATTGAGAGATTAAATGATTATTTTCACTTGTTATTAATATATTTGATCAATATATTTAATTGAGTGTGCGTGCGTTTGTTACATACGTATAGAATGACTTAGTGCTTGAAATAAGAAGTTCGTCTGGAAATGAATGAGAGTCAGTCATTAGTTGGTCCTTACAGTTAATCTAGTGTATTTCACTTTTATTACATCTATAATGAATGATTTAAATGATTGAAATCGCAAGTTCATTGGATACAAATGGATCTATGCATTACTTTGAATGCGGTAATTAGTCCGATGAGTTGAATTTGTTGTTACATCTATAGTGAACGATCTAAAGGATTGAAATCACGCGTTCGTACCAATACAAGTGAGATTTAAATGATTCATATGATCATGCATGCTTAATTGAATGTGTTTAACTTGTTGTTACATCTATATTAAATGATTTAGTAGATCGAAATCACAAGTTTGTATGAAAATGAATGAGATTCGAGTGATTCATTTGGTGTCTTATGGTTTACCTAATGTGTTTCACTAGTTGTTACATTTATAATGATTCTTAATACGGATGTCCTTAACAAGTGATTCATTTGGTGTCATATAGTTAACCTAATGTGTTTCACTTGTAATTTAATTGAATGTGCTTACAAGTGAATTAGGTTAACAATAGGCACCAAATGAATCACTCAAATCTCATTCATTTTCATGCAAGCCTGTGATTTCAATCTACTAAATCATTTAACATGGATATAACAATAAGTCAAGTACATTCAATAAAGTATGCGTGATCATATGAATCACTTAAATCTGACTCGTATTGGTACGACTATAGTGCACGATCTAAAGGATTGAAATTACAAGTTCGTATCAATACAAGTGCGATTTAAGTGATTCAAATGATCACACATACTAATTGAATGTGCTTAACTTATTGTTACATCCATGTTGCTTGATTAAGTGAACTGAAATCACAAGTTTGTATGAAAATGAATGTGATTCGAGTGATTCATTTGGTGTCTTATAGTTAACCTAACGTGTTTCACATGTTATTACATCCATGATCAATGATTTAAATAATTAAAACTCACAAGTTTATATGGATATAAAGGAGACCTATGCATTAGTTTGATCCTTTCTAGTTTGTACGATAAGTTGAACATGTTGTTACATCTATAGTGATCGATGCACAAGTTCACATCAATACGAGTGGATTTAAGTGATTCAATTGATCACGCATATTTAATTGAATGTACTTAACTTGTTGTTACGTTTATATTAAATGATTTAGTAAATTCAAATCATAGGTTTATATGAAAATGAATGGGATTCGAGTGATTCATTTGGTGTCTTACAGGTAACTTAATGTGTTTCACTTGTTATTACATACATTTGATCACTTATGTTTAATCGAGAGATTATGTGATTCATTTTTACTTGTTCTTACATACATTTGATAACTTATATTTAATTGAATGTGCGTAACCATTTGTTACATACGTATAGAATGACTTAGTGGCTTGAAAAAGAAGTCCGTTTGGAAATGAATGAGAGTCAAGTCACTATATTGGTCCCTTATAGTTAATCTAATGTATTTCACTTGTTATTACATCTATAATGAATGATTTAAATGGTTGAATCACAAGTTTATATGGATACAAATGGTTGAAGTCACTATATTTGTACACGTGTAGTTAGTCCGATGAGTTGAATTTGTTGTTACATCTATAGGAACGTTCTAAAGGATTGAAATCACATGTTCGTACGAATACAAGTGAGATTTAAGTGATTCATATAATCATGCATACTTAATTGAATGTGTTTAACTTGTTGTTACGTCTATAATAATGATTTAGTAGATTGAAATCACAAGTTTGTGCGAAAATGAATGAGATTCGAGTGATTCATTTGGTGTCTTGTAGTTAACCTATTGTGTTTCACTTGTTATTACATCTTTGATCAATGATTTAAATGATTAAAACTTACAAGTTTGTATGGATAAAGGAGACCTATGCATTAGTTTGATCCCTTGTAGTTAGTTCAATAAGTTGAACTAGTTCTTACATCTATGGTGATCGATGTAAGGAATTGAAATCACAAGTTCGTATCAATACGAGTGGGATTTAAGTGATTCATTTTATCACACATACGTAATTGAATGTGCTTAACTTGTTGTTACGTCTATATTAAATGATTTAGTAGATTAAAATCATAGGTTTGTATGAAAATGAATGATATTGGAGTGATTCATTTGGTGTCTTGTAAGTAACCTAATGTGTTTCACTTGTTATTACATATATTTGATCACTTATATTTAATTGAGAGATTAAGTGATTATTTTCACTTGTTATTACATATAATTGATCACTTGTATTTAATTGAATGTGCGTGACCATTTCTTACTTACGTATAGAATGACCTAGTGGCTTTGATACCAGAAGTTCGTTTGGAATACATATATAATGAATGATTTAAATGATTGAAATCACATGTTCATGTGGATACAAACGCGTGTAGTTAGTCGATGAGTTGAATTTATTGTTACAACTATAGTGCACGATCTAAATGATTGAAATCACAAGTTCGTATCAATACAAGTGCGATTTAAGTGATTCAAATGATCACACATATTAATTGAATGTGCTTAACTTGTTGTTACATCCATATTGCTAGATTAAGTGAATTCAAATCACAAGTTTGTGTGAAAATAAATGAGATTTGAGTGATTCATTTGGTGTCTTATAATTAACCTAATGTGTTTCACTCGTTATGACATCTATGATCAACGATTTAAACGATAAAAACTCACAAGTTTATATGGATGTAAAGGAGACCTATGGATTAGTTTAGTTTGATCCTTGTAGTTTGTTCAATAAGTTGAACATGTTGTTACATCTCATTCATTTGTATCCATACGCACACTAAATCACTCGTCTCATACGAGTGAGATTTAAGTGATTCATTTGATCACGCATACTTAATTGAATGTGCTTAACTTGTTGTTACGTCTATATTAAATGATTTAGTATATTGAAATCATAGGTTTGTATGAAATGAATGAGATTTGAGTGATTCATTTGGTGTCTTGTAGGTAACTAATATGTTTCACTTGTTATTACATATATTTGATCACATATATTAATTGAGAGATTAAATGATTCATTTCACTTGTATTACATATATTGATATATATTAATTGATGTGCGTACCATTTGTTACATACGTATAGAATGACTTAGTGGCTTGAAAAAAAGTTCGTTGGAAATGAATGAGATCAGTCATAATTGGTCCTTATAGTTAATCTATGTATTTCACTGTTATTACATCTATAATGAATGATTTAAATGATTGAAATCACAAGTTCAATGGATAAATGGATCACATATTGAACGTGTATTAGTCGATGAGTTGAATTTGTTGTTACATCTATAGTGAACGATCTAAAGGATTGAAATCACAGTTCGTACAATACAAGTGAGATTTAATGATCATATACATACTTAATTGAATGTGTTAACTTTGTTACATCATATATGATTAGTAATGAAATCACAAGTTTGTGAAAATGAGATTCGAGTGATTCATTTGGTGTCTTGTAGTTAACCTATTGTGTTTCATGTTATTACATCTTTGATCAATGATTTAAATGATTAAAACTTACAAGTTTGTATGGATATAAAGGAGACCTATGCATTAGTTTGATCCTTGTAGTTAGTTCAATAAGTTGAACTGTTTTACATCTATTGATCGATGTAAGGATTAATCACAGTTCGTATCATACGAGTGGATTTAAGTGATTCATTTATCACATACTAATGAATGTGCTTAACTTGTTGTTACTCTATATAAATGATTTAGTAGATTAAATCATAGGTTGTATGAAAATGAATGATTGAGTGATTCATTTGGTCTTTAAGTAACCTAATGTGTTTCACTTGTTATACATATATTTATCACTTATATTTAATTGAGAGATTAAGTGATTCATTTCACTTGTATTACATATAATTGATCACTGTATTTAATTGAATGTGCGTGACCATTTCTTACTTACGTATAGAATGACCTAGTGGCTTTGATACAGAAGTTCGTTTGGAATACATATATAATGAATGATTTAAATGATTGAAATCACATGTTCATGTGGATACAAACGTGTAGTTAGTCCGATGAGTTGAATTTATTGTTACAACTATAGTGCACGATCTAAATGATTGAAATCACAAGTTCGTATCAATACAAGTGCGATTTAAGTGATTCAAATGATCACACATACTTAATTGAATGTGCTTAACTTGTTGTTACATCCATATTGCTAGATTAAGTGAATTCAAATCACAAGTTTGTGTGAAAATAAATGAGATTGAGTGATTCATTTGGTGTCTTATAATTAACCTAATGTGTTTCACTGTTATACATCTATGATCAGATTTAAGATAAAATCACAAGTTTATATGGATTAAAGGACCTATGATTATAGTTTGATCCTTGTAGTTGTTCAATAAGTTGAACATGTTGTTACATCTCATATGTATCATACGCACATAATCATCGTCTCATACGAGTGAGATTTAAGTGATTCATTTGATCACGCATACTTAATTGAATGTGCTTAACTTGTTGTTACGTCTATATTAAATGATTTAGTATATTGAAATCATAGGTTTGTATGGAAATGAATGAGATTTGAGTGATTCATTTGGTGTCTTGTAGGTAACCTAATATGTTTCACTTGTTATTACATATATTTGATCACATATATTTAATTGAGAGATTAAATGATTCATTTTCACTTGTTATTACATATATTTGATCAATATATTTAATTGAGTGTGCGTAGCCATTTGTTACATACGTATAGAATGACTTAGTGGCTTGAAATAAGAAGTTCGTTTGGAAATGAATGAGAGTCAGGTCATTAAGTTGGTCCCTTACAGTTAATCTAGTGTATTTCACTTGTTATTACATCTATAATGAATGATTTAAATGATTGAAATCGCAAGTTCATATGGATACAAATGGGATCTATGCATTACTTTGAATGCGTGTAATTAGTCCGATGAGTTGAATTTGTTGTTACATCTATAGTGAACGATCTAAAGGATTGAAATCACGCGTTCGTACCAATACAAGTGAGATTTAAATGATTCATATGATCATGCATGCTTAATTGAATGTGTTTAACTTGTTGTTACATCTATATTAAATGATTTAGTAGATCGAAATCACAAGTTTGTATGAAAATGAATGAGATTCGAGTGATTCATTTGGTGTCTTATGGTTTACCTAATGTGTTTCACTAGTTGTTACATTTATAATGATTCTTAATACGGATGTCCTTAACAAGTGATTCATTTGGTGTCATATAGTTAACCTAATGTGTTTCACTTGTAATTTAATTGAATGTGCTTAACAAGTGAATTAGGTTAACAATAGGGCACCAAATGAATCACTCAAATCTCATTCATTTTCATGCAAGCCTGTGATTTCAATCTACTAAATCATTTAACATGGATATAACAATAAGTCAAGTACATTCAATAAAGTATGCGTGATCATATGAATCACTTAAATCTGACTCGTATTGGTACGACTATAGTGCACGATCTAAAGGATTGAAATACAAGTTCGTATCAATACAAGTGCGATTTAAGTGATTCAAATGATCACACATACTTAATTGAATGTGCTTAACTTATTGTTACATCCATGTTGCTTGATTAAGTGAACTGAAATCACAAGTTTGTATGAAAATGAATGTGATTCGAGTGATTCATTTGGTGTCTTATAGTTAACCTAACGTGTTTCACATGTTATTACATCCATGATCAATGATTTAAATAATTAAAACTCACAAGTTTATATGGATATAAAGGAGACCTATGCATTAGTTTGATCCTTTCTAGTTTGTACGATAAGTTGAACATGTTGTTACATCTATAGTGATCGATGCACAAGTTCACATCAATACGAGTGGGATTTAAGTGATTCAATTGATCACGCATATTTAATTGAATGTACTTAACTTGTTGTTACGTTTATATTAAATGATTTAGTAAATTCAAATCATAGGTTTATATGAAAATGAATGGGATTCGAGTGATTCATTTGGTGTCTTACAGGTAACTTAATGTGTTTCACTTGTTATTACATACATTTGATCACTTATGTTTAATCGAGAGATTATGTGATTCATTTTTACTTGTTCTTACATACATTTGATAACTTATATTTAATTGAATGTGCGTAACCATTTGTTACATACGTATAGAATGACTTAGTGGCTTGAAAAAAGAAGTCCGTTTGGAAATGAATGAGAGTCAAGTCACTATATTGGTCCCTTATAGTTAATCTAATGTATTTCACTTGTTATTACATCTATAATGAATGATTTAAATGGTTGAAATCACAAGTTTATATGGATACAAATGGTTGAAGTCACTATATTTGTACACGTGTAGTTAGTCCGATGAGTTGAATTTGTTGTTACATCTATAGGGAACGTTCTAAAGGATTGAAATCACATGTTCGTACGAATACAAGTGAGATTTAAGTGATTCATATAATCATGCATACTTAATTGAATGTGTTTAACTTGTTGTTACGTCTATAATAAATGATTTAGTAGATTGAAATCACAAGTTTGTGCGAAAATGAATGAGATTCGAGTGATTCATTTGGTGTCTTGTAGTTAACCTATTGTGTTTCACTTGTTATTACATCTTTGATCAATGATTTAAATGATTAAAACTTACAAGTTTGTATGGATATAAAGGAGACCTATGCATTAGTTTGATCCCTTGTAGTTAGTTCAATAAGTTGAACTAGTTCTTACATCTATGGTGATCGATGTAAGGAATTGAAATCACAAGTTCGTATCAATACGAGTGGGATTTAAGTGATTCATTTTATCACACATACGTAATTGAATGTGCTTAACTTGTTGTTACGTCTATATTAAATGATTTAGTAGATTAAAATCATAGGTTTGTATGAAAATGAATGATATTGGAGTGATTCATTTGGTGTCTTGTAAGTAACCTAATGTGTTTCACTTGTTATTACATATATTTGATCACTTATATTTAATTGAGAGATTAAGTGATTCATTTTCACTTGTTATTACATATAATTGATCACTTGTATTTAATTGAATGTGCGTGACCATTTCTTACTTACGTATAGAATGACCTAGTGGCTTTGATACCAGAAGTTCGTTTGGAATACATATATAATGAATGATTTAAATGATTGAAATCACATGTTCATGTGGATACAAACGCGTGTAGTTAGTCCGATGAGTTGAATTTATTGTTACAACTATAGTGCACGATCTAAATGATTGAAATCACAAGTTCGTATCAATACAAGTGCGATTTAAGTGATTCAAATGATCACACATACTTAATTGAATGTGCTTAACTTGTTGTTACATCCATATTGCTAGATTAAGTGAATTCAAATCACAAGTTTGTGTGAAAATAAATGAGATTTGAGTGATTCATTTGGTGTCTTATAATTAACCTAATGTGTTTCACTCGTTATGACATCTATGATCAACGATTTAAACGATAAAAACTCACAAGTTTATATGGATGTAAAGGAGACCTATGGATTAGTTTAGTTTGATCCCTTGTAGTTTGTTCAATAAGTTGAACATGTTGTTACATCTCATTCATTTGTATCCATACGCACACTAAATCACTCGTCTCATACGAGTGAGATTTAAGTGATTCATTTGATCACGCATACTTAATTGAATGTGCTTAACTTGTTGTTACGTCTATATTAAATGATTTAGTATATTGAAATCATAGGTTTGTATGGAAATGAATGAGATTTGAGTGATTCATTTGGTGTCTTGTAGGTAACCTAATATGTTTCACTTGTTATTACATATATTTGATCACATATATTTAATTGAGAGATTAAATGATTCATTTTCACTTGTTATTACATATATTTGATCAATATATTTAATTGAGTGTGCGTAGCCATTTGTTACATACGTATAGAATGACTTAGTGGCTTGAAATAAGAAGTTCGTTTGGAAATGAATGAGAGTCAGGTCATTAAGTTGGTCCCTTACAGTTAATCTAGTGTATTTCACTTGTTATTACATCTATAATGAATGATTTAAATGATTGAAATCGCAAGTTCATATGGATACAAATGGGATCTATGCATTACTTTGAATGCGTGTAATTAGTCCGATGAGTTGAATTTGTTGTTACATCTATAGTGAACGATCTAAAGGATTGAAATCACGCGTTCGTACCAATACAAGTGAGATTTAAATGATTCATATGATCATGCATGCTTAATTGAATGTGTTTAACTTGTTGTTACATCTATATTAAATGATTTAGTAGATCGAAATCACAAGTTTGTATGAAAATGAATGAGATTCGAGTGATTCATTTGGTGTCTTATGGTTTACCTAATGTGTTTCACTAGTTGTTACATTTATAATGATTCTTAATACGGATGTCCTTAACAAGTGATTCATTTGGTGTCATATAGTTAACCTAATGTGTTTCACTTGTAATTTAATTGAATGTGCTTAACAAGTGAATTAGGTTAACAATAGGGCACCAAATGAATCACTCAAATCTCATTCATTTTCATGCAAGCCTGTGATTTCAATCTACTAAATCATTTAACATGGATATAACAATAAGTCAAGTACATTCAATAAAGTATGCGTGATCATATGAATCACTTAAATCTGACTCGTATTGGTACGACTATAGTGCACGATCTAAAGGATTGAAATTACAAGTTCGTATCAATACAAGTGCGATTTAAGTGATTCAAATGATCACACATACTTAATTGAATGTGCTTAACTTATTGTTACATCCATGTTGCTTGATTAAGTGAACTGAAATCACAAGTTTGTATGAAAATGAATGTGATTCGAGTGATTCATTTGGTGTCTTATAGTTAACCTAACGTGTTTCACATGTTATTACATCCATGATCAATGATTTAAATAATTAAAACTCACAAGTTTATATGGATATAAAGGAGACCTATGCATTAGTTTGATCCTTTCTAGTTTGTACGATAAGTTGAACATGTTGTTACATCTATAGTGATCGATGCACAAGTTCACATCAATACGAGTGGGATTTAAGTGATTCAATTGATCACGCATATTTAATTGAATGTACTTAACTTGTTGTTACGTTTATATTAAATGATTTAGTAAATTCAAATCATAGGTTTATATGAAAATGAATGGGATTCGAGTGATTCATTTGGTGTCTTACAGGTAACTTAATGTGTTTCACTTGTTATTACATACATTTGATCACTTATGTTTAATCGAGAGATTATGTGATTCATTTTTACTTGTTCTTACATACATTTGATAACTTATATTTAATTGAATGTGCGTAACCATTTGTTACATACGTATAGAATGACTTAGTGGCTTGAAAAAAGAAGTCCGTTTGGAAATGAATGAGAGTCAAGTCACTATATTGGTCCCTTATAGTTAATCTAATGTATTTCACTTGTTATTACATCTATAATGAATGATTTAAATGGTTGAAATCACAAGTTTATATGGATACAAATGGTTGAAGTCACTATATTTGTACACGTGTAGTTAGTCCGATGAGTTGAATTTGTTGTTACATCTATAGGGAACGTTCTAAAGGATTGAAATCACATGTTCGTACGAATACAAGTGAGATTTAAGTGATTCATATAATCATGCATACTTAATTGAATGTGTTTAACTTGTTGTTACGTCTATAATAAATGATTTAGTAGATTGAAATCACAAGTTTGTGCGAAAATGAATGAGATTCGAGTGATTCATTTGGTGTCTTGTAGTTAACCTATTGTGTTTCACTTGTTATTACATCTTTGATCAATGATTTAAATGATTAAAACTTACAAGTTTGTATGGATATAAAGGAGACCTATGCATTAGTTTGATCCCTTGTAGTTAGTTCAATAAGTTGAACTAGTTCTTACATCTATGGTGATCGATGTAAGGAATTGAAATCACAAGTTCGTATCAATACGAGTGGGATTTAAGTGATTCATTTTATCACACATACGTAATTGAATGTGCTTAACTTGTTGTTACGTCTATATTAAATGATTTAGTAGATTAAAATCATAGGTTTGTATGAAAATGAATGATATTGGAGTGATTCATTTGGTGTCTTGTAAGTAACCTAATGTGTTTCACTTGTTATTACATATATTTGATCACTTATATTTAATTGAGAGATTAAGTGATTCATTTTCACTTGTTATTACATATAATTGATCACTTGTATTTAATTGAATGTGCGTGACCATTTCTTACTTACGTATAGAATGACCTAGTGGCTTTGATACCAGAAGTTCGTTTGGAATACATATATAATGAATGATTTAAATGATTGAAATCACATGTTCATGTGGATACAAACGCGTGTAGTTAGTCCGATGAGTTGAATTTATTGTTACAACTATAGTGCACGATCTAAATGATTGAAATCACAAGTTCGTATCAATACAAGTGCGATTTAAGTGATTCAAATGATCACACATACTTAATTGAATGTGCTTAACTTGTTGTTACATCCATATTGCTAGATTAAGTGAATTCAAATCACAAGTTTGTGTGAAAATAAATGAGATTTGAGTGATTCATTTGGTGTCTTATAATTAACCTAATGTGTTTCACTCGTTATGACATCTATGATCAACGATTTAAACGATAAAAACTCACAAGTTTATATGGATGTAAAGGAGACCTATGGATTAGTTTAGTTTGATCCCTTGTAGTTTGTTCAATAAGTTGAACATGTTGTTACATCTCATTCATTTGTATCCATACGCACACTAAATCACTCGTCTCATACGAGTGAGATTTAAGTGATTCATTTGATCACGCATACTTAATTGAATGTGCTTAACTTGTTGTTACGTCTATATTAAATGATTTAGTATATTGAAATCATAGGTTTGTATGGAAATGAATGAGATTTGAGTGATTCATTTGGTGTCTTGTAGGTAACCTAATATGTTTCACTTGTTATTACATATATTTGATCACATATATTTAATTGAGAGATTAAATGATTCATTTTCACTTGTTATTACATATATTTGATCAATATATTTAATTGAGTGTGCGTAGCCATTTGTTACATACGTATAGAATGACTTAGTGGCTTGAAATAAGAAGTTCGTTTGGAAATGAATGAGAGTCAGGTCATTAAGTTGGTCCCTTACAGTTAATCTAGTGTATTTCACTTGTTATTACATCTATAATGAATGATTTAAATGATTGAAATCGCAAGTTCATATGGATACAAATGGGATCTATGCATTACTTTGAATGCGTGTAATTAGTCCGATGAGTTGAATTTGTTGTTACATCTATAGTGAACGATCTAAAGGATTGAAATCACGCGTTCGTACCAATACAAGTGAGATTTAAATGATTCATATGATCATGCATGCTTAATTGAATGTGTTTAACTTGTTGTTACATCTATATTAAATGATTTAGTAGATCGAAATCACAAGTTTGTATGAAAATGAATGAGATTCGAGTGATTCATTTGGTGTCTTATGGTTTACCTAATGTGTTTCACTAGTTGTTACATTTATAATGATTCTTAATACGGATGTCCTTAACAAGTGATTCATTTGGTGTCATATAGTTAACCTAATGTGTTTCACTTGTAATTTAATTGAATGTGCTTAACAAGTGAATTAGGTTAACAATAGGGCACCAAATGAATCACTCAAATCTCATTCATTTTCATGCAAGCCTGTGATTTCAATCTACTAAATCATTTAACATGGATATAACAATAAGTCAAGTACATTCAATAAAGTATGCGTGATCATATGAATCACTTAAATCTGACTCGTATTGGTACGACTATAGTGCACGATCTAAAGGATTGAAATTACAAGTTCGTATCAATACAAGTGCGATTTAAGTGATTCAAATGATCACACATACTTAATTGAATGTGCTTAACTTATTGTTACATCCATGTTGCTTGATTAAGTGAACTGAAATCACAAGTTTGTATGAAAATGAATGTGATTCGAGTGATTCATTTGGTGTCTTATAGTTAACCTAACGTGTTTCACATGTTATTACATCCATGATCAATGATTTAAATAATTAAAACTCACAAGTTTATATGGATATAAAGGAGACCTATGCATTAGTTTGATCCTTTCTAGTTTGTACGATAAGTTGAACATGTTGTTACATCTATAGTGATCGATGCACAAGTTCACATCAATACGAGTGGGATTTAAGTGATTCAATTGATCACGCATATTTAATTGAATGTACTTAACTTGTTGTTACGTTTATATTAAATGATTTAGTAAATTCAAATCATAGGTTTATATGAAAATGAATGGGATTCGAGTGATTCATTTGGTGTCTTACAGGTAACTTAATGTGTTTCACTTGTTATTACATACATTTGATCACTTATGTTTAATCGAGAGATTATGTGATTCATTTTTACTTGTTCTTACATACATTTGATAACTTATATTTAATTGAATGTGCGTAACCATTTGTTACATACGTATAGAATGACTTAGTGGCTTGAAAAAAGAAGTCCGTTTGGAAATGAATGAGAGTCAAGTCACTATATTGGTCCCTTATAGTTAATCTAATGTATTTCACTTGTTATTACATCTATAATGAATGATTTAAATGGTTGAAATCACAAGTTTATATGGATACAAATGGTTGAATCACTATATTTGTACACGTGTAGTTAGTCCGATGAGTTGAATTTGTTGTTACATCTATAGGAACGTTCTAAAGGATTGAAATCACATGTTCGTACGAATACAAGTGAGATTTAAGTGATTCATATAATTATGCATACTTAATTAATGTGTTTAACTTGTTGTTACGTTATAATAAATGATTTAGTAGATTGAAATCACAAGTTTGTGCGAAAATGAATGAGATTCGAGTGATTTATTTGGTGTCTTGTAGTTAACCTATTGTGTTATTACTTGTTATTACATCTTTGATCAATGATATAAAGGAGACCTATGCATTAGTTTGATCCCTTGTAGTTAGTTCAATAAGTTGAAATAGTTCTTACATCTATGGGAGTGGGATTTAAGTGATTCAATTGATCACGCATATTTAATTGAATGTACTTAACTTGTTGTCATGTTTATATTAAGTGATTTAGTAAATTCAATTCATAGGCTTATATGAAAATGAATGAAATTCGAGTGATTCATTTGGTTTCTTACAGGTAACTTAATATGTTTCACTTGTTATTACATACATTTGATCACTTATGTTTAATTGAGAGATTATGTGATTCATTTTTACTTGTTCTTACATACATTTGATAACTTATATTTAATTGAATGTGCGTAACCATTTGTTACATACATATAGAATGACTTAGTGGCTTGAAAAAAAAGTACGTTTGGAAATGAATGTGAGTCAAGAACTATATTGGTCCCTTATAGTTAATCTAATGTATTTCACTTGTTATTACATCAATAATGAATGATTTAAATGGTTGAAATCACAAGTTTATATAGATACAAATGGTTGAAGTCACTATATTTGTACACGTGTAGTTAGTCCGATGAGTTGAATTTGTTGTTACATCTATAGTTGAAATCACAAGTTCGTATCAATACGAGTGGGATTTAAGTGATTCATTTTATCACACATACGTAATTGAATGTGCTTATCTTGTTGTTACGTCTATATAAAATGATTTAGTAAATTAAAATCACAGGTTTGTATGAAAATGAATGATATTGGAGTGATTCATTTGGTGTCTTGTAAGTAACCTAATGTGTTTCACTTGTTGTTACATATATTTGATCACTTATATTTAATTGAGAGATTAAGTGATTCATTTTCACTTGTTATTACATATAACTGATCACTTGTTATTACATATAATTGATCACTTGTATTTAATTGAATGTGTGTGACCATTTCTTACTTACGTATAGAATGACCTAGTGGCTTTGATACCAGAAGTTCGTTTGGAATACATATATGATGAATATTTAAATGATTGAAATCACATGTTCATGTGGATACAAACGCATGTAGTTAGTCCGATGAGTTGAATTTATTGTTACAACTATAGTGCACGATCTAAATGATTGAAATCACAAGTTCGTATCAATACAAGTGCGATTTAAGTGATTCAAATGATCACACATACTTAATTGAATGTGCTTAACTTGTTGTTACATCCATATTGCTAGATTAAGTGAATTCAAATCACAAGTTTGTGTGAAAATAAATGAGATTTGAGTGATTCATTTGGTGCTTATAATTTACCTAATGTGTTTCACTCGTTATGACATCTATGATCAATGATTTAAAAGATAAAAACTCACAAGTTTATGTGGATGTAAAGGAGACCTATGGATTAATTTAGTTTGATCCCTTGTAGTTTGTTCAATAAGTTGAACATGTTGTTACATCTCATTCATTTGTATCCATACGCACACTAAATCACTCGTCTCAATACGAGTGAGATTTAAGTGATTCATTTGATCACGCATACTTAATTGAATGTGCTTAACTTGTTGTTAGTCATATTAAATGATTTAGTATATTGAAATCATAGTTTGTATGGAAATGAATGAGATTTGAGTGATTCATTTGGTGTCTTGTAGGTAACCTAATATGTTTCACTTGTTATTACATATATTTGATCACATTATTTAATTGAGAGATTAAATGATTCATTTTCACTTGTTATTACATATATTTGATCAATATATTTAATTGAGTGTGCGTAGCCATTTGTTACATACGTATAGAATGACTTAGTGGCTTGAAATAAGAAGTTCGTTTGGAAATGAATGAGAGTCAGGTCATTAAGTTGGTCCCTTACAGTTAATCTAGTGTATTTCACTTGTTATTACATCTATAATAATGATTTAAATGATTGAAATCCCAAGTTCATATGGATACAAATGGGATCTATGCATACTTTGAATGCGTGTAATTAGTCCGATGAGTTGAATTTGTTGTTACATCTATAGTGAACATCTAAATGATTGAAATCACGCGTTCGTACCAATACAAGTGAGATTTAAATGATTCATATGATCAAGCATGCATAATTGAATGTGTTTAACTTGTTGTTACATCTATATTAAATGATTTAGTAGATCGAAATCACAAGTTTGTATGAAAATGAATGAGATTCGAGTGATTCATTGGTGTCTTATGGTTACCTAATGTGTTTCACTAGTTGTTACATTTATAATGATTCTCAATACGGATGTCCTTAACAAGTGATTTATTTGGTGCATATAATTAACTTAATGTGTTTCACTTGTAATTTAATTGAATGTGCTTAACAAGTGAATTAGGTTAACAATAGGGCACCAAATGAATCATTCAAATCTCATTCATTTTCATGCAAGCCTGTGATTTCAATCTACAAATCATTTAACATGGATGTAACAATAAGTCAAGTACATTCAATAAAGTATGCATGATCATATGAATCACTTAAATCTGACTCGTATTGGTACGACTATTGTGCACGATCTAAAGGATTGAAATTACAAGTTCGTATCAATACAAGTGCGATTTAAGTGATTCAAATGATCACACATACTTAATTGAATGTACTTAACTTATTGTTACATCCATGTTGCTTGATTAAGTGAACTGAAATCACAAGTTTGTATGAAAATGAATGTGATTCGAGTGATTCATTTGGTGTCTTATAGTTAACCTAACGTGTTTCACATGTTATTACATCCATGATCAATGTTTTAAATAATTAAAACTCACAATTTTATATGGATATAAATGAGACCTATGCATTAGTTTGATCTTTTCTAGTTTGTACGATATGTTGAACATGTTGTTACATATATAGTGATCGATGCACAAGTTCTCATCAATACGAGTGGATTTAAGTGATTCAATTGATCACGCATATTTAAATGATTTAGTAAATTCAAATCATAGGTTTATATGAAAATGAATGGGATTCGAGTGATTCATTTGGTGTCTTACAGGTAACTTAATGTGTTTCACTTGTTATTACATACATTTGATCACTTATGTTTAATCGAGAAATTATGTGATTCATTTTTACTTGTTCTTACATACATTTGATAACTTATATCTAATTGAATGTGCGTAACCATTTGTTACATACGTATAGAATGACTTAGTGGCTTGAAAAAAGAAGTCCGTTTGGAAATGAATGAGAGTCAAGTCACTATATTGGTTCCTTATAGTTAATCTAATGTATTTCACTTGTTATTACATCTATAAGAATGATTTAAATGGTTGAAATCACAAGTTTATATGGATACAAATGGTTGAAGTCACTATATTTGTACACGTGTAGTTAGTCTGATGAGTTGAATTTGTTGTTACATTCATAGGGAACGTTCTAAATGATTGAAATCACATGTTCGTATGAATACAAGTGAGATTTAAGTGAGTCATATAATCATGCATACTTAATTGAATGTGTTTAACTTGTTGTTACATCTATAATAAATGTTTTAATAGATTGAAATCACAAGTTTGTGCGAAAATGAATGAGATTCGAGTGATTCATTTGGTGTCTTGTAGTTAACCTATTGTGTTTCACTTGTTATTACATCTTTGATCAATGATTTAAATGATTAAAACTTACAAGTTTGTATGGATATAAAGGAGACCTATGCATTAGTTTGATCCCTTGTAGTTAGTCCAATAAATCGAACTAGTTCTTACATCTATGGTGATCGATGTAAGGAATTGAAATACAAGTTCGTATCAATACGAGTGGGATTTAAGTGATTCATTTTATCACACATACGTAATTGAATGTGCTTAACTTGTTGTTACGTCTATATTGAATGATTTAGTATATTGAAATCATATGTTTGTATGGAAATGAATGAGATTTGAGTGATTCATTTGGTGTCTTGTAGGTAACCTAATATGTTTCACTTGTTATTACATATATTTGATCACATATATTTAATTGAGAGATTAAATGATTCATTTTCACTTGTTATTACATATATTTGATCAATATATTTAATTGAGTGTGCGTAGCCATTTGTTACATACGTATAGAATAACTTAGTGGCTTGAAATAAGAAGTTCGTTTGGAAATGAATGAGAGTCAGGTCATTAAGTTGGTCCCTTACAGTTAATCTAGTGTATTTCACTTGTTATTACACTATAATGAATGATTTAAATGATTGAAATCGCAAGTTCATATGGATACAAATGGGATCTATGCATTATTTGAATGCGTGCAATTAGTCCGATGAGTTGAATTTGTTGTTACATCTATAGTGAACGATCTAAAGGATTGAAATCACGCATTCGTTCAATACAAGTGAGATTTAAATGATACATATGATCATGCATGCTTAATTGAATGTGTTTAACTTGTTGTTACATCTATATTAAATGATTTAGTAGATAGAAATCACAAGTTTGTATGAAAATGAATGAGATTCGAGTGATTCATTTGGTGTCTTATGGTTTACCTAATGTTTTTCACTAGTTGTTATATTTATAATGATCTTAATACGGATGTCTTTAACAAGTGATTCATTTGGTGTCATATAGTTAACCTACTGTGTTTCACTTGTAATTTAATTGAATGTGCTAACAAGTGAATTAGTTAACAATAGGGCACCAAATAAATCACTCAAATCTCATTCATTTTCATGCAAGCCTGTGATTTCAATCTACTAAATCATTTAACATGGATATAACAATAAGTTAAGTAATTAAATAAAGTATGCGTGATCATATGAATCACTTAAATCTGACTCGTATTGTACGACAATAGTGCACGATCTAAAGGATTGAAATTACAAGTTCGTATCAATACAAGTGCGATTTAAGTATTCAAATGATCACACATACTTAATTGAATGTGCTTAACTTATTGTTACATCCTTGTTGCTTGATTAAGTGAACTGAAATCACAAGTTTGTATGAAAATGAATGTGATTCGAGTGATTCATTTGGTGTCTTATAGTTAACCTAACGTGTTTCACATGTTATTACATCAATGATCAATGATTTAAATAATTAAAACTCACAAGTTTATATGGATATAAAGGAGACTATGCATTAGTTTGATCCTTTCTAGTTTGTACGATAAGTTGAACATGTTTTACATCTATAGTGATCGATGCACAAGTTCACATCAATACGAGTGGGATTTAAGTGATTCAATTGATCACGCATATTTAATTGAATGTACTTAACTTGTTGTATGTTTATATTAATGATTTAGTAAATTCAAATCATAGGTTTATATGAAAATGAATGGATTCGAGTGATTCATTTGGTGTCTTACAGGTAACTTAATTGTTTCACTTGTTATTACATACATTTGATCACTTATGTTAATCGAGAGATTATGTGATTCATTTTTACTTGTTCTTACATACATTTGATAACTTATATTTAATTGAATGTGCGTAACCATTTGTTACATACGTATAGAATGACTTAGTGGCTTGAAAAAGAAGTCGTTTGGAAATGAATGAGAGTCAAGTCACTATATTGGTCCCTTATAGTTAATCTAATGTATTTCACTTGTTATTACATCTATAATGAATGATTTAAATGGTTGAAATCACAAGTTTATATGGATACAATGGTTGAAGTCACTATATTTGTACACGTGTAGTTAGTCCGATGAGTTGAATTTGTTGTTACATCTATAGGGAACGTTCTAAAGGATTGAAATCACATGTTCGTACGAATACAAGTGAGATTTAAGTGATTCATATAATCATGCATACTTAATTGAATGTGTTTAACTTGTTGTTACGTCTATAATAAATGATTTAGTAGATTGAAATCACAAGTTTGTGCGAAAATGAATGAGATTCGAGTGATTCATTGGTGTCTTGTAGTTAACCTATTGTGTTTCACTTGTTATTACATCTTTGATCAATGATTTAAATGATTAAAACTTACAAGTTTGTATGGATATAAAGGAGACCTATGCATTAGTTTGATCCTTGTAGTTAGTTCAATAAGTTGAACTAGTTCTTACATCTATGGTGATCGATGTAAGGAATTGAATACAAGTTCGTATCAATACGAGTGGGATTTAAGTGATTCATTTTATCACACATACGTAATTGAATGTGCTTAACTTGTTGTTACGTCTATATTAAATGATTTAGTAGATTAAATCATAGGTTTGTATGGAAATGAATGATTTGGAGTGATTCATTTGGTGTCTTGTAAGTAACCTAATGTGTTTCACTTGTTATTACATATATTGATCACTTATATTTAATTGAGAGATTAAGTGATTCATTTTCACTTGTTATTACATATAATTGATCACTTGTATTTAATTGAATGTGCGTGACCATTTCTTACTTACGTATAGAATGACCTAGTGGCTTTGATACCAGAAGTTCGTTTGGAATACATATATAATGAATGATTTAAATGATTGAAATCACATGTTCATGTGGATACAAACGCGTGTAGTTAGTCCGAGAGTTGAATTATTGTTACAACTATAGTGCACGATCTAAATGATTGAAATCACAAGTTCGTATCAATACAAGTGCGATTTAAGTGATTCAAATGATCACACATACTTAATTGAATGTGCTTAACTTGTTGTTACATCCATATTGCTAGATTAAGTGAATTCAAATCACAGTTTGTGTGAAAATAAATGAGATTTGAGTGATTCATTTGGTGTCTTATAATTAACCTAATGTGTTTCACTCGTTATGACATCTATGATCAACGATTTAAACGATAAAAACTCACAAGTTTATATGGATGTAAGGAGACCTATGGATTAGTTTGTTTGATCCCTTGTAGTTTGTTCAATAAGTTGACATGTTGTTACATCTCATTCATTTGTATCCATACGCACACTAAATCACTCGTCTCATACGAGTGAGATTTAAGTGATTCATTTGATCACGCATACTTAATAATGTGGCTTAACTTGTTGTTACGTCTATATTAATGATTTAGTATATTGAATCATAGGTTTGTATGGAATGAATGAGATTTGAGTGATTCATTTGGTGTCTTGTAGGGTAACCTAATATGTTTCACTTTTATTACATATATTTGATCACAATATTTATTGAGAGATTAAATGATTCATTTTCACTTGTTTTACATATATTGATCAATATATTTAATTGAGGTGCGAGCCATTGTTACATACGTATAGAATGACTTGGGCTGATAAGAAGTTCGTTGGATGAATGGAAGTCAGGTCATTAAGTTGGTCCCTTACAGTTAATCTAGTGTATTTCACTTGTATTACATCTATTAATGAATGATTTAAATGATTGAAATCGCAAGTTCATATGGATACAAATGGGATCTATGCATTACTTTAATGCGTGTAATTAGTCCGATGAGTTGAATTGTTGTTACATCTATAGTGAACGATCTAAAGGATTGAAATCACGCATTCGTACCAATACAAGTGAGATTTAATGATTTCATATGATCATGCATGCTTAATTGAATGTGTTTAAACTTGTTTACATCTATATTAA